>NC_081409.1:412898974-413131474 GCF_030272615.1 Cryptomeria japonica | reverse complement strand
CTCTCTCTCTCTAGTCTCTTCCTCTCTTTCCATCAACACCTCTCTCTCTCTGAGGTGTAGTGCCCCTCCATGTTTTACATCTGAGACCTTTTACTTTGACTTGTTAGAGTATGTTTTGACTCCTGATGTGTAGTATATTTCATTATTTTATGCGTATGGATGCATTCATGCAATCCTTGTTTTTGAATAAGGGAAAACAGGTTTTGATGGGCCCCTGAAACCCATTATAAACAAAAGATTATAAGATATCCATTAAAGTGCTACAGAAAGAAAAAGACACCAAACAAGAAAAGGACAACTGACCAGCAAGAAAAGGCCAGCAATAGAGAGACAACAAAAAACAAACAAGACCGACAGAGAAAGAGCCTAGGCTAGGTAAAGTTCTGGAGCAGCTTGGTAGATTCTCGCTCTAGTTGCTCCATATTATCAACCGTCCGGTTGATATCATCAATTTCCTAGCTTTGGCTTTGCTTTTATCTAGTGCTCGCACAGGTTCTTCTGCCATGACTGGTCTCCATCTCTTTAGGGGTGTCTTCCTTCACTTCATTGATGTCCGCAGAGGCCTTATCCCCATGGTCATTATCAAGCTTGCTAATAAGAACCTTCATACTAGCAGAGGCGACCTTTAAGATCTTATGAATTTGCTCCCCAATCTTCTTAAGCGTATTCTCAACCCCTTCCAACCTTTTTTCAGTAGCCCCAGCTCTATTCTCCAAGATTTGGAAGCTATTACGTTGAGCATTAATAATCTCCTCAGCATTATTGATTGCTTTCGTAAGTTCACTTAAACACGATCCTTGTTGCTCATGTATTTCAAGTTATGATTGCTATATTTCATTGAGTTGGATATTGATGTTAGAATTGAGATACTTATGACATGGATTCTATTTTGATGACTCATTATGATGCAATATGCGATGTTTATCTATGTTCTGATGATATCATTTGATTATTGATGATGTGAGATTCTATGCATTGTTTGCTTGGGGTTTAGGGTGATAGGAATGCTTTCGTATTACTCATTCGTGAGCTCCATACGACATCATGATCTCCTATCACTGGTTGGGATTAGAGATTTATATGTATGTTTGTATACTACATAGGTTGAGCAACAATTTGAATCTGGTTCTTTAAGTTATTTTAACTTAGCAACAAAGTCTTGCATAGGCTCATGTGGCTCCTTTCACATTAAGGTGAGTTGAGCCAAGAATGCATGTGCATCTTCTGTGGTCTTAAATCTTGCCTCAAATTGGTTTTGAGAGTATCCCAACTTGTAATTGTTTGAGGGGCCAAATGATAGAACCAATATGTAGTGTCTCCTTGTAATGTATCAACAAAAATATTGACTGAGACATCTTTGTATTCAACACCAAGAATACCACATTCAATATAGATAGTTGCAATGCGTTCATCTGGATGTTGCTTTCCATCCCCATAGAAATTAGAGATTTTCTTTGGCGAACCTTGTGGGAGTGGATGAAGTGGTGGAGTCAAATTGAGAGGACCAAAATTTTGCTCCCAAGGACCGTGTGTAGCCATTATCACTAGTTGTATTGGTTAATATGATGGAATAACAAACCTTTGAACTTTTTGTATGACCAAAGATCTAACAACACTAGAAGCTTCTCCAAGTATAGGAGACCTTGGATTAATAGGTAGAAATTTTTTTGTACGTTGGAGAGGTTATCCTGCTCTACTTAGAAGATAATCAAAGTTATTCTTTGACCATATTTCAAAAACATGATCAACAATACCTTGATTACATTTGCCAAGAGTATAACTCGGATTAGCTAGGTTAGAAGCCTATGGAGCAGGTATGAATATAAAGCTTTAAAAAGAATCAAATGACATGAAAATCAGTCTGCAACAACCAATATCCCAAAGCACTTGGAATTGGTTGTACTTCCCAGTAGAGTCACCAAAAATTATTCGTTGAAATTTTTCAAAACTTGTGAAGTCTACAAAATGGTGGTTTTATCCACAACATGTGAAATAATATGTAGTGCCCCTCCCTGATTTATCTTTCATTTTTGTTCATTGATGGACTATAGTGATACAACTTTGACTATTTTGTGATGTTTTGATTAGATGTTTATGGACGCACTCATGATTTGGATGCTTAATTATTGATGATAGACATATCGTATTTGTAGTTGACATTATGATTGCATGCAAATGATGATATTTATGGATTGTTATGATGATGAACTCTTATTTGATGATCTACATGTACTCATTTATATGTGTGGTTTATATTTGTTTATGATGATTTGATGATATCTTATGATGTTCTAACCCTATTTCATGATTATATTAGATACGATGATGATTATGATAATGCTTGTTTGATTGTGAGTGTCTTCTACTATGATCGTGATAGGGACAATGTCATACCACTCATTCATGAGCACGATATGATGTCGCGATTCCTTTTCACTTGTCTGTTTATTTCATGATATATGTTATTATATGTGTTGTTGTATGTGTATTGGTGGTGACAGGTTTGCAGGTACCAGACATTGACTCCACCTGGCTTCACAAGTCTGAGCATGTCTTCATCCCAATGGAAAGTTGATTGGAGGTGACATGAGATCCTATTCTACACTCTAGGTTTAAGTTGATACCATTGTTAGTCTAGTATCTTGAGTTGAGTCATCGTCTAGCGTTGTGTGGTATTTTATGCTTTCCTATGTTGGATCATCTTGAGGAGTTGTGATTATTGATTGATTTAATTATTAATTAATTAATTGATGGATTTATATAGTTTATAATAATAAATTAAATAAATGATTTTACATTATTGATTATTAATTATTTAAATATTTTATTAATTGAGTCTTTTGGAATTATTATTCATTTATATAGTTGAGACTTTAACATTAATTTGGGTATTTATTTATACACCCTTGGTTATTTTATCAATGGGCTTCTATATTTAATTGTCGCCATGGTTTAAATTATTATTCCCCTTTTTGCCTATTTGGGTTAATTAAATATCGTATTATCTACCCTCCCTATTATTATATTGGTTGAGATTTTGGGGTAAGTTAGAATAAATATTATTTCCTACCTTGATTTTATGTACGGTAGGTATGAAATATTGTATTTCTAATTATTTTCTAATTGGCCAACATGTTTTCTATAGTTTTGGATGAAATATTATTTATTTGATTTTTGAGAGTTTTGTTGGGTTGGTCTTTTTGGAAAATATTTCCTGTGTGATTGAGGATTTGGTGATTGATTAAATATTTGGATTTTGAGCTTGGATTTAGGTTACTCTACAACGATTTTTTATTGCCATAACTTTTGGTTATAGGCTAGAGATTCTACTTCTTTGTTATTTGCTTTTTTATTTTGAAAATTCTTCTGCACTGTGCGTGAAGAAAGATTGTTTGTCGGAAATGGTTGAGGAAAAATTATTTATTAGTAGTATAGTATATGATTTGGGAATGGGATAATTTATGAATTTATATTTGCTTATACCATAATGTGTACGACTGATATTTGGTTTCCTATGTATAGTCGTGAAGGTTTGTGTATTCTGTCGGATGTGCTCTCACTTATTGATTTGGCTATTGAGATTTTTATTAGATTCTTGATTTATTATCGTTATTTTGCCCCTTTTTAGGGTGTTATCATAATTTTACATTGTCGTAGTTTTGAGTTTCCTTGCATCTTACATGGGGGCTTCACTAACAAGGCAATACTATATCACGTGCATTCATATTGGGGGGTTTAATATCTCAAAAAATGAGCTCAATATATTGCCTATCTGGTAAAAATAGGGGGTTTTTTAATTCAGTCTATGAAAAAATGCAATATTTGGTGAAAATAGGGGGGTTTTTAATTCGAGCTGTGTATTGGGAGGGGGTGACAAAAAAGGAGTTTAGGGCAATATTTTTGGAAAATAGGGGGATTCTTAAGTATGTAATGAATGCACGTGATATAACCTAGGTTCAAGTGAAGCCCCCATGGCATCTGAGTCAAATGCGCTACAAGAGCTACTGGATGTGCTACAAGAGATTTTGGATGCACTATAAGAATTTATGGATGCACTACATGAACTTTTGGATGTGCTACAAGAGATTTTGTATGGGCGACAAGAGATCATGTATGGGCGATAAAAGATCCTGTATGCACAAGAGGAGGTTCTGGGTGCACTATAGAATGCCTTGGATTCACTAAATTGTCTCGTGTAAGCGCTAAACTATCCCATGGATGCACTAAATTGCTATGTCTAATGAGTTTTGACCATTTTAGCTTTTGGGGTCGGATTTTTGGACTGTGTCTTTGTACCATAGGCTTATGATGATGTTCTTGAGATTTCTAGATTTGTGATATTTAATATGATGGACTTTTGCACTATTATTTGTATGCATTATGCTTTATACCTTGTTGTTGATTTGGGCTCGTTTGGATATATATTGTTATTTGTAGATTTGGATTATTATATGATTTCATGTTTCCTATATGACTGTGATATTGATATGGTTATGATGTATTGTGATAATCATTATGATTGGTGCCTCGATTGCCCAGGTTATGCTTGAGAGCCCTTGTCTTTGAGTATGTTGTATCCCTAAGGTCTAGGTTCATGGTTAGGGGGAGTGGGCTTCCATGAGTCTATCGAGGTCATGAGGAATGGACTGGTAGGTTTCCTTAGGTGAGGAGCTGGGGTCTAGACTGTTATTGTAATAATCAAGTGATAACATAATAAATTAATCATAGGTGGGTTGGGTAGTAGTAACTCATCTTAATAAGATAATATATGTATATATGACACCCCATCTCATGACTCGGAGTGATAGTGCAGACCGGAGTGAGGTATGGGCAGATCTGGTAACCGGATAAATCAAACTCCCTTGATTTCCTTAGAGGTCGAGACGGTTCGACATGTGTATCATAGATGCCAGGACTGAGTTCTAGGACAACTTTCGATAGTGATAGAATGTGATGATACTCTTCCCAACATGTAGATCCTAGTTCCTTATGCCTTGTTCTTGGATAGCCTCTGGATGTTTTGTGGATTTGGATTTAGTCCCAAGATGTGATGGGCTTATTAGTTATGAGGTTTCTTTTCAGTTGTGGTTTTGGAGTTGTTTTTATCTCTTTGGTTGTTAGGTGTCATCTTAGATCTAGTGTATGTGTGGGATCTTGTGTCATCTCCTAGCATGGAGGGTGGTTCCTTATGGTTCCACATGGTTGGGTGGTTTGATGCTTTCTTCCATTGGGTTGTTCTTCATTGGATGCTCTTGTCATGGATACAGATTCCTTTACCACTTTATCTATGGATGGATACTTGTAGTAAATTGATTTATATGATTTATATGACATATGTATGTGTAGAATTCTTGATGTTAAAAGGTTGATGTATATGTAATGTTGTATCTTGGATATTGCTTATCAATGGAATTGGTTCTATAGATATGCATTTAGTGTTATGTGAATGTCTATGATGATTAAGGAAATGGATTAGTAATGTGGTAATTAGTATTGTAAATGGAATAATGATGCTAGGTTGTTAAATAAGTGATTGGGATTAGGAACATTTGGATTTGGTTCTTTAAAGTGAATCTAAGGGGTTATTGGCTTTTGAATTATCTGTGATGGAATCATGATAGTTAGAATAGTGAAGGATTCCTATTTATGCATGGAAAGAGGTAATGATATTTGTATTGGAATGCATTAGATGATGGTAGTAATAATGAAGATGTTATGCTTATGATGATATATTCTTGATGTGATTATGCTCTATGGTTAGAATAGGTAATGATGTTGAGATACCCTAGGGATAGATGTTGTGAGTTGTGTTTATTTTCGCTTGTGTAATGAGATTATATGATTATGTTTTTGATTATGTTTATGATGGATACATATATATCTTGTAAATGGATGTTAAATGAATATGAGTAGTTAGTTGTACATGTTGTATTAGAAGATGTTTTTAAATTTTTTTTTTCTCTACTTGCATATTAGATAGTTTAATTTTTCTAGGGTATTTTGGTGGTAATTACATTTGATATCAAAGCTTATGTTCATACACTGGGTACTCTGGTTTTATGAGCCCATTGTGCGTGTTATCACTTTAGCTTGGGTTAGCAATGTGGTTATCCCTGCTAGTTGTTTTTCTTGCTTTAGTTGCTCTAGATTTTAGCTCATAGTTTCTTTGTGTCTTTCTTAGACAAGATGTGTGCTAGAGGTAGAGGCCATGGTCATGGTGGTCATATGGGTACTTGATGGAATCCTCATCCCGAGGTTTCTAAAGATTCACACCATGTGGAGCAACAACATGACAAACAGGTGGAAGGAGAAAAAGGTGGTGATGCGATTTCATAGTTGGTTATTGTGCTTCAGGAGCTTCTTGATCATTTGGGGCCAAGGCAAGAGGAGAATCAACAAGAGGATTCTCATCATTCTAGTCATCAAGATAGAGAGGTGTATTAGGAGCGAGTGAGGGAATGTTCATGTTCCCCTCATAGGAGAGTTGATGCCGTACCTAATCAGGATGCGTCTGCAGTATGTCATATCAGGGATCTTCTTAGGTCTCATCCTCCCACTTTTGATGGTTGTAGCAGTGGTTTGAAGGTAGAGACTTGGCTCTTGTATTTGTAAGGTGTTTTTCTATGCAGCCATATAGAAGCAACACCAAAGTTAGGTGTGCGATTATGCAACTTCGCGATTTTGCTTCAACTTGGTGGCATATGGAGGAGCGGAAACTGCATTTGGACATAGCGACAGTTTAATGGGAGTTGTTTCTTGTGCAGTTTTGTGCTCATTTCTTGTCCGATCTTTGGAGCCAAAGGGAGGTTGATGAGTTTCAAGATTTAAGGTAGAAAGATAAGACAATTGAGTAGTACGAGCAAAATTTCTTTGAGCTTAAGCAGTAAGAAGGGATCACAGATGATGAACCTATGTTGATACAACATTTTGTTAGAGGTCTTAATGATGGTATCGGTGGTAGTTTTTGACTTCTTGAGCCCAAGAGTATGGAGGTAGCTGTGGAGAAGAAGGCTTGGTGGAGGAGAACCTGACTTTCACTTTGGGAGGTATGCCTCGTTTGCAAACTATTAGTGCTCCAATTTCAGGATTGATTGTGAGAGGTGCATAGTCACAGGTGTCAGGATTTTCTAGGAGTGACCCTCCATCATCCAAGGGTGAACATTTCCAGAAAAAGGAGAGCTCTTAGAGTTGGAATGTTTCTTGCATGTAGAGATTGTTGGCATATAGGGAGCATAGCAGGTAGCGTGCTATTCATTTTCATGTCAATCAATCAGTGCAGAGTTCCCAACAGAACTCTAATAGAGACATTTTCAGCAGTCTAGTGCACCTCCAGTTAGCCATGGTTTTAGCAGAGTGAGTTGTTTCACTTGTGGCTAGCAGGGAAATTTTGCAATGAGTTATCCTCAGTAATCTAATCAGATGTCGGTTCAGAGGCGAGAAACTTCAGCACCCACAGTTGGTGATGTAGGGAGATCTTATCGCATATTTGTAGTGGTGGATAACCGTCAGGATGAGCGTTAGGGTGAGACCATGGAGACTTCAAGTCGTGGATGGGAAAATTTCTTTGGAGCCCATACACATCCTACAACTTCGAGGGTTGACCCTCAGGGGTCACGACATGGAGCAAGTAAGGGTCCAATAGGACCCGAGTGATGATTCTTCGGTGACTTGGGAGGATGCAAAGCTGATGAGAGAGTTATTTCCCTACTTGTTTCCAGGATTTCATGAGTAAGCCTAGGACAAGGGGGGAGGGTGTAGCGCCCCTCCCTGATTCATCTTTCCTTTTTGTGTATCGATGGACTACAATGATACAACTTAGACTATTTTGTGATGGATGCACTCATGATTTGGATGCTTAATTATTGATGATAGACATATCATATTTGCAGTTGACATTATGATTTCATGCAAATGATGATATTTATAGATTATTATGATGATGAACTCTTATTTAATGATCTACATGTACTCATTTATATGCATGATTTATATTTGTTTATGGTGATTTGATGATATCTTATGATGTACTAACCCTATTTCATGATTATATTGGATACGATGATGATTATAATAATGTTTGTTTGATTGTGAGTGTCTTCTACTATGGTCATGATAGGGACGATGTCATACCACTCATTCATGAGCACAATATGATGTCATGATTCCTTTTCACTTTTCTGTTTATTTCATGATATATGTTATTGTATGTGTATTGGTGGTGACATGTTTGCAGGTACCAGACATCGACTCTACTTGGCTTCACAGGTCTAATCGTGTCTTCATCCCAATGGCAAGTTGATTGGAGGTGACATGAGATCCTATTCTACATTATAGGTTTAAGTTGATACCCTTGTTAGTCTAGTATCTTGAGTTGAGTCGTCATCTAGCATTGTGTGGTATTTTATGCTATCCTATGTTGGATCGTCTTGAGGAGTTGTGATTATTGATTGATTTAATTATTAATTAATTAATTGATGGATTTATATATTTAATAATAATAAATTAAATAAATTATTTTACATTATTTATTATTTAATTATTTTATTAATTGAGTCTTTTGGAATTATTATCCATTTATATAGTTGAGACTTTAATATTAATTTGGGTATTTATTTATACACCCTTGGTTATTTTATTAATGAGATTCTATATTTAATTGTGCCCATGGTTTAAATTATTATTGGTTGTTTATATTATTATTCCCTTTTTTACCTATTTGGGTTAATTAAATATTATATTCTCTACCCACCCTATTATTCTATTGGTTGAGATTTGGGGGTAAGATAGAATAATATTATTTTCTACCTTGATTTTATGTATGGTAGGTATGAAAAATTGTATTTATAATTATTTGTTATTGGCCGCCATGTTTTCTATAGTTTTGGATGAAATGTTATTTATTTGATTTTTGAGAGTTTTGTCGGGTTGGTCTTTTTGGAAAAAATTTCTTGCGTGATTGAGGATTTGGTGATTGATTAAAGATTTGGATTTTGAGCTTGAATCTGGGTTACTCTACATCAATTTTACATTTTCATAACTTCTGGTTACAGGTTGGAGATTCCACTACTTTTTTATTTGCATTTTGATTTTGAAAATATTGTCTACAATGTGAGTCAAGAAAGATTGTTTGCCAAGAATGGTTGAGGAATTTTTTTTTTAGTAGTATAGTTTATGATTTGGGAATGGGATAATTTATGAATTTTCATTTGCTTATACCATAATATGTATGACTGATATTTGGTTTCCTGTGTATAGCCGTGAAGGCTTCTGTATTCTATTGGATGTGCTCACACTTATTGATTTGGCCATTGAGATTTTTATTAGATTCTTGATTTATTATCATTATTGTGCCCCTTTTTAGGGTGATTTTGGCCTTATTGAATACTTGTGTGTTTTTTTCTGGGTGTTATTGTAATTTTACATTTTCATCTTTCTGAGTTTCCTTGCGTTTGAGTCAAATGCGCTACTGGCGCTACTGGATTTTCTATAGGAGGTCTCAGATGCACGACAAGAACTTCTAGATGCACTACATGAGATCCTATGTGGGTGATAGGAGATCTTGTATGCACAACAAGAAGTTTTGGATGCGCTACATAATTCTTTGGATGCACTAAACCATCCCATGTATGTGCTAAATTATCACGTGGATGAGCTAAACTCCTCTCTCTAATGGGTTTTGACCATTTTAGCTTTCAGGGTTGGATTTTTGGATTGTGTCTTTGTACCAGAGGCTTCTGATGATGTTCTTGAGATTCCATATTAGTGATATTTAATATGATGAAATTTTACACTATTATTTGTATGCAAGATGATTGATACCTTGTTGTTGCTTTGGGCTCGTTTGGATATATATTGTTATTTGCAAATTTGAATTATTATATGATTTCATGTTATCTATATGATTGTGATATTGACATGGTTATGATGTACTGTGATAATCATTGTGATTGGTGCCTTGGTTACCCGAGTTATGCTTGAGAGACCTTGCCTTTGAGTATGTTGTATCCCTAAGGTCTAGGTGCATGGTTAGGGGGAGTGGGCTTCCGTGAGTCTGTCGACGTCATGAGGAATGGACTTCTAGGATTTTTTAGGTGAGGAGTTGGGGTCTACACTATTTGGATAACTCATTGGGAGTTTATTATAATAATCAAGTGATAACATAATAAATTAATCATAGGTGAGTTGGGTAGTGGTAACTCATCTTAATAAGATAAGAAATGTATATATGATACCCAATCTCATGGCTTGGAGTGCTAGTGGATACTGGAGTGAGGTATGGGCACATCTAGTAACTGGATAAATCGAACTCCTTTGATTTCCTCAAAGGTTGAGACAGTTCCACATTTGTATCATAGATGCTAAGACTGAGTTCTAGGATATCTTTTCATAGTGATATCATGTGATGACACTCTTCCCTACATGTAGATCCTAGTTCCTTATGCCTTTTTCTTGGATAGCCTCTGGATGTTTTGTGGATTTAGATTTAGTCTCGAGATGTGATGGGATTATTAGTTATGAGGTTGCTTTTCAGTTGTGGTTTTGGAGTTATTTTTATCTCTTTGGTTGTTAGGTGTCATCCTCGATCTAGTGTGTGTTTGGGATCTTGTGTCATCTCCTAACATGGAGGGTGGTTCCTTATGGTTCCACATGGTTGGTTTTGGGTTTTTTTTTTTATCTCTTTGGTTGTTAGGTGTCATCCTAGATCTAGTGTGTGTGTGGGATCTTATGTCATCTCCTAGCATGGAGGGTGGTTCCTTATGATTCCACATGGTCGGGTGTTTTGTGATTTTGGATTTAGCCTTGAGATGTGATGGGCTTATTAGTTATGAGGTTGCTTTTCAATTGTGCTTTTGGAGTTGTTTTTATCTCTTTGGTTGCTAGGTGTCAACCTAGATCTAGAGTGTGTGTGGGATCTTGTGTCATCTCCTAGCACAAAGGGTGGTTCCTTATGGTTCCACACGGTCTAATGGTTTGATGCCTTCTTCCATTGGGATGTTCTTCATTGGATTCTCTTGTCTGTGGATACAAATTCCTTTATTGCTTCAACTATGGATGGATACTTGTAGAAGATTGATGTATATGATTTATATGGCATATGTATGTGTAAAATTCTTGATGTAAAAAGGTTGATGTATATGAAATGTTTTCTCTTGTTATATCTTGGATATTGCTTACCAACGAAATTGGTTCTATAGATATGCATTTAATGTTATGTGAATGTCTATGATGATTAATGAAATGGATTAGTAATGTGGTAATTAGTATTGGAAATGGAATAATGATGCTAGGTTGTTAAATAAGTGATTGGGATTAGGAACCTTTGGATATGGTGCTTTAAAATGAATCTATGGGATTCTTTGCTTTTGCATTATTAATGAATGGAATCATGATATTTAGAATAGTGAAGGATTCCTATGTATGCATGGAAAGAGATAATGATAGTTGTATTGGAATGCATTAGATGATGGTAGTAATCATTATGATGTTATGCTTATGATGATATATTCTTGATGTGATTATGCTCTATGGTTAGAATAGGTAATGACGTTGAGATACCATAGGGATAGATGTTGTGAGTTGTGTTTATTTCTGCTTGTATAGTGAGAGTATATGGTTATGCTTTTGATTATGTTTATGATGAATACATGTATATCTTAAAAATGGATGTTAAATTCATATGAGTAGTTAGTTGTACATGTTGTATTAGAAGATGTTTTTAAATTTTTTTATTTTACTTGCATATTAGATGGTTAGTTTCTCTAGGGTATTTTGGTAGGCATTACATAATATATCTCCTCATAGAGGGGAGGTTGAATTCTTATCACTCTAAACAATTTATCAACAAAATCTAGAACTATTTGCAGTAATCTAATTCTTGGATGTTACACCACCTTTTCCTCTTTTTTTAGGAAAGATGCTTATCCTCTTCTCTTATATTTAGAATGGATATTTCTGCTAAGATCAATAATGATTGATAACCCACTTAGTTATTGAAAGTTAACTAAGAGATGTACCAATGATATTTAGTGAAAAAGAAGCAAAGTTTCTATGAAATCTCAAAGGCTTCCATTGATTTCGAGACATGAATGTAGTCTTTAAAATCTTAAAGACTTTAAAACATAGTATAATCCTATCAACCTTTTGTGATGACTTTTATAACCCAATATAACCTTTATCAAAGCTAACAAAAACATGGCTCAGAGACCTTAAACTGTTATTAGATAAAACAATGAAAGTGTGGTATATAATAGCTCAAAGATTCTCTGTATAATGCAATTCCCACTTAAAACTACGGGAAGAATCGTAGCACAAAGAATACGAGTTCTTTCCAACACAACTATTAACTATATTCAAATTTGAAGTTTTCAACTCAAACTCTGTAAGAAGTCAGATTTAAAACACTCCTCACAACACAACAATATTATCACATATACATTGATCAACTTAATATAATGTCATCACTATGATATATGAACACAATAGTACATAAAACTAGCTTCAACTCAAAGATTGAAAACTCAAAATCTCTTATTAGTCAAAGATACAAAATTGCAATGTATAAATCAAAGTTTATATCGCTACACAATTTTGAAAGAGTTTTTTTGCCTACATAAAAGATAAAGATTTACAATGAGCTCCCTCCTGTATATAGGTGAGGGGATATGAGAAAAAGGTGGAAAAGTTATAACTAATTTTGACTGATTCAACAACATAAGTCCTAAACTATTTTGACTTGTAATGTGATCACATTTATTTACACATTCTGACTTTTCATGTGATACGTGTAAACAAAATTATTTCCTAGAAAATATAGAAAAATGACTAAATGTTTTGGGGTACTTCTTCTTTACCTTTATCCCGGGCCACAAATTCCACAAACTTGTGCAATGAAGCTTGCACTTCATCATCATTTGGCCCAAAAGTGTGACTTGCTACTACCGTGATCTTGGGAACAACATTTGAATAACTAACAAAAGAAGTTTGATACTTCTTCTAAACATTTTTCATTTTTCTTAGGAGAGCCTATAGATTTGTCAGTTTATAATGGAAGTTAAGGTGAAATGATCAGCTTCAATTTCTACACAAATTAATGCATTGAATTTTGAAAGCATTTTATCTTCTAACAGTAACTTCTTATCTTTATCTACCAATTCACAAGAGACCTCAAATTGGGCAAGAATATCTTCCTCATTTTCAGCACATGATTTTAGGGCCGATTCTAAATCACTCATAAAGTCTTTAGTAACCTCATCTCTGTTGGTCATAAACTCTTTAAAATTTAATATATTGCCTTCTAGAAGACAAAATACCATATTCACACAATGCATCCAACTGGTAGTGTGTAAACTTTAGCCAGGTTTTTAGATCCTCATGCTAAGATTGCAAATCTTGAGACACAACCTCAAGGGAATGCTTCAATCCAGACTTGACTTCTTCCAAATCCTTTAGCATTTGAAGAACTATCCTCAGCAATTTAATACCTTGCCATAACAGTTTGTCTACCCAATAATATATTGTACTTTCTTTTTCTCCATTCTTTTCAACCTTCTTGATAGATTCTTCGGTAATGGAAGATGATATTGGGTCAACTGTTTTAGTGGTCTTGGTGATATTCAAGAGTACTCAAATGAGTTGCTCATTCTGCTATTTCAACGGATCTTTCTTCTCTTTGAGCTCATCATATCTCTTAATCAACGATGCTACAGATTATTGCACATTGTTCTTGGTACTATCATGTGTTTGTTTTCCATGTTCAACCCTTGTAATTATGTAATCTGTAGGTTGCATCTCCTCATCAAGCTTATATAAAATAGGCTTTGCTACCTCAACATATTTTACCTTTTCCTTACTCACCATCACCCTTGAAATATTCTTATCCCTCTTGGTGGTTTTAGGTTCTGGAAGAACAAGCTACTTGAATTCACAATCATCAAGATATATCTCCTATTTCTTCCTTTTAGGAGTGATTGTTCTCAGCCATGTAGGAAGATCAGAAACATCAAGTTGAGAAACTTCAACTGTAGTTTGTGAAGGGAAAGATTCTCTTTGCACTATAGTTGACACTATGAATGGGACATCAATTTGTACTACAAATAGAATATGCTCAATCACCACATGGGACATAGAACCAGACATAACTTGTCAAAGTTAATAATTGTTGAAGTGGGTATATCTAAAAAGTTTGGTTAAGAGGTGTAGGAATAAAAAATACTGTCCAAATTATCTTGTGGAGCATCTAGGATAGACTCAATAGCTGGGGTAGAGATATTTAAAGAAATAACCATGGGATCTACTGGGGTTATCATTACTATAGAGAAGGATCAACATTGGTATCCAAAGTAAATTCAAGAGAACTAATAGTATTGGATACCTGAGAAACATTACCAAGGAGAGTTTCTAAATCCAAGGCAATATGAGATATTTGTATTCCTTCTTCTAGATCATGTTCACCTTGATCATCATCATGTTCTTCAATCTACTCTTTTCCCTTAATAGGTTTTCCTTCTTGAGACTTACTGTTGGCCTTCCCAATATTGATCTTAATTTTAGTCCCTTTAGAAGTAGAAGCATCTTCCTTATTCTTGGTTCTAAATTCATATTTTTGACCAACTGGCCCTATTTGATCATTCTCTAACCCAACTTTGAAATTCTTCAATTTAATGCCTTTTCTTTCAACCAAGCATTTGTATTGGCCAAGATAGGTCGGAACCTTTCCTTGATAGATATACATTCCTTTTTAGACTAGTAGATGAGAGGAAGAGGAGTTTCTGCAATCTTTTGGTACTCATAGATTGGATCAATTACCTCTTCATCATCCTCCATTCCTTTTGGAATATCAACAAGATCCAAATCAAAAATTTTCTCCAAAGTGAGCAAACTAAATTCCATTCTCCCAATGTCCTCTTCTATTTGGAGATCATCCAGATTTCTTCAATGTGGTGCACATGAGTGAAATCTCTCTTTATTTTCTCCTTCATGCCCCTGTAATCAAAATCCCTTCTGATTTTGAACCTCTTTAATTTGACCTCCTGAATTTTTGTTTTCATAGCTTTGGCCTTTCCAGAGGTTGTCAGTTAATACCTCCCAATGGAAAAAGGATTCTTAGTAGATATGATATAAATTTCTTTATGAGTAGCCAACTGCTTTGCATGAACAACTTTTATTTGACTTTCTAATTCCATCAGAATAATCTTGTTCGTGTAGTACCTTGGGAGCATATAGGGATGATTATAAAAACAACCTACTCCATGTATGTGAATGTAGGAAATTGTAAGAAGAGACACCCATACTCATTAACCTTCTTCCAAGCTGCTTTTGATACTCTTATTTTCCTAAGTGTCTTGTCGAAGGAGAACATATACAAACCATAGAAGGCATCTTGGATCCTTCTATAATAATGTATACTAGTCTTGATATTTAGCTAATCACAATATGTCCACATTGGCACTTTTGTTTTGTCCCCCTCAGCGGTGAGACCAAGAAACCACTTGAACGAAGCCACAATGTAGAACACATATGAATTCATATAAAAGGTAAGAGTAGTAGACACGTATGAAAAGTTGTTCACATAAGGTGTCAATGATCTTTTCACCCTAGAACTTTTTTTATGCATTTCTTCATGATAGATATATACCTGTACAACCATGTCTCAAATATATTGAATTTAATATTCAATCCTTTGAGTCTATTGAGGAGAGTAATCATGTCATTAATCTCCTCTTTGAAATCACTTTGATAAATCTTAGGCCATCTGGTGGTTGTGTCTCTTGGATTCAAGATCCAATCGGTATTTATGTTCTTCTTACAAGATTCTTCATTCTGATTGTAATGATCTTGAGTGTTCTTTATAGTGATGTTGGCATGTGAAGGAGGAGATGGAACCTTAAAATTTTTATCAATATTTTCCAAATCTAATTTGATAATTACTTTACCATCATCATCCTTAATAGTCCTTGTTTCCATATGAGAGGCACATGCAAGAACAAACTTTGGCTCTAATATAGCCACTGGGAAGGATGAAACTAGATGAATGTGACTATTGAGAAGATGTTGCATGCCCGATGATAACGACTACTCCTCAATTCTCTTGATAAACTCAGACATATCAAGATTCTTTATCTTTTATCCTTAATCTCTTCAACATTATAATTCACTGAGGAAGGTAGGATAGTATTTTTGTACTTCTTATACTTGTATTTGATCTTTTCATCTGGCCTGGTGGTCGGTTCTTTATACATGTAAGCATGATCTGCAAGATTAAAGTGAAAACTCCATAATGTGAGAACATCTTCATGTGAAGCCAAAAGATCCATGATACTCCTTTGGAATGGTAGTATTACATAATCAGGAATGATTCCTTGATCATTTGGATTTAGTAGATCATGTGTTCAAACATGGATAGCTGATAAAAGTCAGTATGATAAGGTGGGGTTTATAACGATATTATGAGTGTGACATGAAGTGTAAGGTCGACATGATTGTCTTTGGAAAAAATAGTCAATAAAGGCTTGCGATCAGGTCCTAGAGATCCAATTGCAAATCTAATAGTATGCATGATGAATACACAATCGGGTCTCTAAGACTCAATTGCAAGTAGGCATAACTCAAATGTAATAGTTAAAAGTCTTATGAAACAAATAAAATATGTAATCAGGTTTCCATGAACCGATTACACATCAAAGGAAAAAAATAGCTTGCAATTGGGTCTTAGAGATCTGATTGCAAGCATATATGTTATTATAGGATAGTTGCAATCCGGTCTCTAAGACCTTATTGCAAGTAAACTTGTAATTGAATGGTGTAATCAGATCATGGAGTCCCGATTGAATTGTATAAAGAGGGAAGACTCATGTGCAACAAGCGAACTCGATGCAATCGGGTCTTGGAGACCTGATTGCATATCAAGAAAATATAACATGAAAAATGTTTTACCACAGAACAATTTCTTGTAATCGGGTCTTAGAGACCCGATTGCAAGAAATAGGCAATATGTTTTAACTTGAAATTGGTTCTATGAGATCCAATTACGGGCTATTGTGTTTTAATTTACAATTGTGGTGAAACCGGAATGGAAAAAAGCAAAAAGACTTGAAAAATTGTGATTGGGTTCCTAAGGGATCCGATGACACATAACTTTCATTTTCAACAATGAAAACAAAAAGAAACTCTACAAAATGAAACCCTAGATGAACATATGAAGAAAAAACATGAATAGCAGTAAAATAACATCATCAACTACATCGAATAGTAAAGAAAGACATTGGAATGATTTCAAAGTCAAATTAAGAGAAAAATGACCCATACTTGGTAAAGAGGAGGAAAAAATGACCCTAACACGATGACATGCTCGAACACTCAATTCACAATAAGCAAGAAATGAGTGTGAATGGAAAAATACGAATGAAATTTATTGAGAAAGAGATAGATTACATTTACAAATAGCCCCAAAGAGTCATTCATCATTTTAAATTTTACCTCTTTTCAACAATAAATGCAACTTGAAGTTGCAATGAGGTCTTAAGAACCTGATTGCAAGAAACCAAAAGACACCATGACTTGTAAGTCGGGTCTTGAGACCCAAATTACAAGTAGAGAAACAAACAACTTTAAAATAAAATAAAACAAAATAAAATATTAAGCCCCTAGGCTTTGAGGCTCGACAACAGGAAAGACAACAATTATGAAATTTACCTCAAGAAGTATGACTTAATCCTCAGTAAACGTACCTTAGAGAATGCAAGCTATGAATTGGACAAATATTTCTAGGGGTTTTGCTATCATTCAAAAACAAGGACAACAATGGTTCTGAAATTTTTCGTGTTTGTCTGCACCTGATATTTGAGGACCAAGTCAGTTTTCCAATTTTGAGTTGAATTTTTAAGCATGGGTTCCTCTTTGTTCCTTCTACCCAAATATAGCTTTGTGTCTGCATATTGTACCTATAGCTTGTTGTTTATGTCATTTTATGTCAAATTCCTATCATTTACCCTATATCTAGCATTCAATTTCAAATCTCTTAAGCACCCTCAATCAAATAAAAAAGAATAGCAAAATTTAATCCTTATTCAACTCTTTTCCTCATTAGGGTTGAATCTATTAGGTTATATCTCCCATGTAATGTATTCTGTAGAAATAAGTGGATTCATAACTGTAAAGTGGAAAAATCGAACCCTAGTTGTTCCCCCCACTCCACTCCAAGGAGAGAGAAAGGAGGGTCACTAGGGTTGACGGTTTTCACTTAGGAGAGACTTTACATTCAAAAGAGGGGTTGAAATCCACAAGATCCAATCTCACACAATGCAAGACTAGACTCTAAATGAGTTTCAAGGGTTAAGACATCAAGGATACCCTCTTTTGTAAAGAATGTAGATAGAATGATTGAACTAGGAATGCATGTAAGGTAAGAAAGATTCGCTTGTAAATGGAGATAGGGACACAGGATGAAGCTACGGACCTGAAATTAGTAGTAAAATGTCGAGACGATGCTGTTCTGCAAATTTGAGCGAAATTTGACGGGACAATGGCGCCCGGAGTGCACACGGTCCTCCGAAAAATCCGTGAAACGAAGGGGGATCTGTTCGTCTCTGCACAAGGATTCCAGATCTTCAATTACAGCCGCGTACTTGCAACCTACACACAGAAAAGAGAGGACGATTGGGGGGTTAGGGATTAGGGGTTTGCCTTTAGGTCAAACCCCGGTTTTGGAATTAACCAAGAAATGAGAATGCTGTAAATGTAAATGTTTGTAATGTAAACAAGTACTGATACCTTGTTGTAAGAATGTTTGTATTCTTACATGCAAAGGTGTAATGTATGTAGTATGTTGTATGTTGTATGTGATCTCCTCTTCAATGGTTGAATCCTTGTCTTGAATGCAACACCTAGCCTTGAATGGAGACTTAGAATGCTCAATTTCTTGAAGGAATGCTTGAATGCTTGAATGTTTGAATGTTTGAATATTGCTTCCGCATCTTGCTCTTGCTTATTTCCTTCCTCTCTTTCTAGGAGAGGAAAAGTAGTTTATATACTTGTCAATTAGGGTTGATAGACTGATTTTTCCAACCTTAGGCCGACCAGGAAACATTATTTCCTGAATTGCAAACTTAAAGACCCGATGCCCAAAAGGAGACCAGGCCCAAAGTAGGGCCAGGGACCAAGACGCTGGGCGCCATGGTCCTGGGGGACCAGGTCACTGGGCGCCCTAGTCCTGAAGGACCAGGGCGCTGGGCACCATGGTCCCACCTCCCGGGATAGCAGGGTGCAAGGAGGGATCGGGCCAAGGTGCAGAAATATGCAATTTTTGGTGTTGTAAACAGGTTTCGGGGTCTCCATTCAGGTTCAACGTTGCGTCGCCATCGTAAAGACCCAAATGCAGTCGAAATTGCAAGTGTCGCAATTTTAGGATGCTACATTTAGCCCCCACTTTAGCGGGAGTATAAGCGTACGCTCATACTTCCGATAAAGTACAAGGAAACAACATTGAAAAACTTTCACCACGTCAAGGAGGCAAGATACACCAAGCCCCCAGTGGACTAAGGATCTTATGAATTCGATTGACAAAGTAAAAGGGAAGATCATGAGGGAGAACCATGACTGTCAGTAGTAAGGCTCCCTCACTATGAGTCATGCAAGAAAGATATCAAAAATTTTCAAGGCAAAGCTAAATTTGCCAAGAAATTTTGAAGTATCTTGAAAAGATATGAACGGGATGTATGCCCCCCTACGTTAAAGCGATCGCACATGCCTCACCAGGGCTGATTGCTTTAAGGTAGTGATACATATAAGAAATGAGAAAGGAGCACGTTATCACAAGGATTTAGCCCCCCAAGTGTGAGATAAGCCCAAGGATAATAGACACAAAACACAAATCACAAGGTGACTTCGCTTTCCTCGAGGTCAGTATGCTGTATGATAATTCATGTATATCATATGTATGTATGCATAATTGTTCTTCATTCCCCAATCAAGGAAGGTCACCTAGAAGAAGGGAACACACGTGTCTTTTGAGTCAACATGAGAGAGACCAAAAGAGATCTCAATGCTTTGCATCATCCTCAAGTAGACAACACTAAGGACAACAAATAGAAGAATGAGAATAACACATAGAAGAAGTAACAAAAGAGATCAAGAGAGGAGGAGAGAGTCTACTATGCTAATGAACTAGTCTAGCACGTCATCTACCCCCCGATCTTGCTGATCAATATTTCAGGAGGGTAGGAAACATGCTAGAGGAGGAACATCCAACACAGCAGATGGAGCTATCACAAGATCCAAACAAGGGCTATGTTCATGTTCTGAGCCACGTTGTTCTTGTCTAGGAGCTAGGATAAGTGCTTTAGAAAATTCGTTAGATAAATGGTTATCAACATCAACATATTCATATTCATTATCAGAATGAAGAGGAGTAACATTTTCATCATGAATAACATTTTCATCTATATCATCATCAAGATTTATAAAAGTAGGATCTTTAACTCGCACAGTATCAAGACCATCATGCATCTTATGTTTAGGAGATTTTGGCTCAATTTTTGGTTGAGGAGAAAATGGAATAATACTAGCTGAAGGTGTTTTTGGGGATTGCAAAGTTTGAGAAGCAGCTACCTGAGCTCTAAGACGACACTTTCATTGGCGTTCACATGCAGAATGATTTCGTCTAGTCTTAGTAGGAAGTTGAGAAGATTGAGGAGGAGGAATATTCTCATCCTTATCACTTGGGTGTTTAGGTTGTGGTCTCTTAGGTTGAATAATAGGAGAAGAGGAAGGTCTCTTCTCTCCATAAGAGGAAGGAGGAGGAACTGCTCCATATAAGGGAGGAATATTTGGTTTAGGAAGGAGACCAAGCCCATCATGACGAGGAGGTATAGGTCTACTTTTAGGAAGTTTATTAGATATAGGCATAGTCACATTCATAGGGATGGGTTGGGAATCTTCTTGAGGAAAGACATTAGTTTTATCTTTCAAAGGAAGAACTTCCTTCTCAAGAATGATAGGAATATCAAGTTTGGGTGTTCTAGGTTCACTTAGAGATAGGATCATATCTTTTTTCCACTTTTGATAAGATTTGAAAAGATGATCACTCCGCAGTGGAAGGGATTGAAATTGTTTAGGCCAAAAATAATCAATAGGAATGCTAGAAGTTCTTTTAGCAGGTTTAAAGAGGCTATGATTGATAGTAACAACTTCACCATTATGGGGAAATTTCAAGCACTTATGAATAGGAGAAGCAATAGCTTTCATGGAAGATAGCCAAGGATAGCCTAGCTTCACACGAAAGTGTTCGGATGATGGAATAATAGCAAAGCTCACATTAAGGGATTTGTTATGGACCTCAATAGGTAATGTAATAGAACCAATTGTAGGAGAAGAAAATGCATCAAATAATTTCACAACCATATTTGTTTTGTCATAGATCACTTGATTCAATTGCAAAGTAAAAAGAAATTCTTCAGTAATGACATTAACCATGCAAGAAGGATCAATAAGCACTCCACGACAAGGTGTATTCTTGACTTTTGCAACTATATATAAAGGACCATCAGGTACCCTAATAGTTTCACTGGAATCAAATGTGATGGAAGGTTCTTTAGGGATTTTCTGCTGCTCCACAAAGTTAATCACATTCGGAGTCATAGACACAAGATCATCAGGTGAGATAGAGGAATCATTAGTATCAATCACATTAGAGGTATGAGAAGGTAATGGATCAGTGAAAATCTTAAGATTTTGGTTAGGAGGAGCTACAGATGTGTTGCCTTTATCATTCACACCAGAAATAGAGATAGTATTATTATCAATCAAATCTTGAATTTTACCCTTTAAAGCAAAACATTTTTCAGTATCATGCCCAGGTTGACGATGAAATTGACAAAAAGACTTGTTATCAAAATAGGGTGAATTAATCTTTGTAGGATCTATTTGCTTTATAGGAGGGAGAGTAAGCACATTTTGTTCCAATAACTTATTCATAATACTATGCAATGATTCATTCAAAGGAGTAAACTTTCTTTCCTTCTTGAAAAACTTAGAAATAGGAGGCACACCTGATGCTGCATTCACATTGTTGTTGATGATGTTTTCATTGAACTTAATTGACTCTCTATTCGGTTTAAACTTCCCAAATGGTTGTTGACTACTATCACCCTTATCACTCGGAGCCATAGGATTTTCTTGTTCCATTTGACTCACAGTCAGTTGATAATTGTGAAGAGTTGCACACAACTGTTGGAAAGAAGTAAACTCAGAAAACAGAAGTTTTTCTCTAATATATTTTTGTAAATTAGAAATAAAGATTCTTTGAATATCATTGTCAGGTACTGGAAAGGAAATTTGAGCATACAAATGCTTATGTCTACCAATGAAATCAATCACTTTTTCTTTAACACCTTGTTTACAATGCATTAAATCAATCAAAGTAACTTTAGGACTTATATTGTTTTGAAATTGTTGAATAAAAGCATTTGCAAGTTGTTTGAAAGAAGTAATAGAATAGGAAGGCAACGAGCAATACCATTGTAGGGCTTTATCTCTTAATGTTCTAGTAAACAGTTTTGCAAGCAACCTTTGGTCATAAGCAAAATCGGTACATATTGTTTGAAAGGTCTTAACATGTGTTAGAGGATCACCCTTACCATTATAAAGCTCCAAATGCGGGATTTCAACATGTTTAGGGGGGATAGCCCTAACAATGTCAAGAGAAAGTGGGCTCGCAACATCAAATGTGGGCACACTAAACTTAGATTGATTCATAGAGGCAATTTGTTGCTGTAAAGAAGAGACAGTTTGTGCAAGATTGTTAATGGTTGATTCAGTCGAAGAGTTCATATTAGACGTGTTAGATTGTGATGTAGGTATTATGTTATTGAAAGAAGGTATTGATTGAGAGTAAGGTGGCGGGACACTATGATAGTTAGTCATAGGAGATGATTGGAAAGGAGGAACACTACAAGGAGGAATGGAATGGTTAAATGAATTGCCCCCTTGCGTCATGTTTATTTGTGGAGATGAAATAGGGACACTCATTGAAGGAATGAATGAAGAAGTTGGATTGAATGAAGGAAGAGGGTTGATTGAAGAAGAGGGATTGCCCCCATGACTGGTGATCATAGGAGGAATGTCTTGTATTGAAGTAGTCATTATGTTTGATGTAAAAGTAGGTATACTAGCAATAGGAGTTGTCAAAGGAATAGAATGATTAACTTGAGTAGGAGGTTGTGTATAACCTAAAGTTTCAGCACAACTCTTCATAGGCATCACATTCGAATCCACAATGTGTGCAATACCATGCAAAATATCAATTCCATTCTTATCACTTTGAACCATATGCTTTAGACCCTCAATTAATGAAAGAGCTTCACTATCAGGGTATTCTTGAGACATCCATTGTCGAAAATCATCAAATTGGTTATCCAATTTTGAAAGTTGTTCTACAGAAACCTCATGGAGAGCTTCTTCATCATTAAGAGGATTAGAGGAATTACCCATGTCCTCGTTAAAAAGGCCATTCAAATTAGGTTCCATCTCCTCAGTAATTAAACCTTGGAAAGACTTAATTCTAAGGCTTCGTCTAACGAGAATAGTGTAAGTAGGGCTTATTGTTGTAAAACTCATGCACTAGAGAGAGAGAAAATTTTGAATTGTAGAGGTAGCAAATTTCAATAAAATCAGCCAATCTCCTAGATTTAAGCTGTTAAATGCAATCAGGACAATCTCCCGAAATTTCAGAAAAAATGTCAGGGACCGTGGCGAACGGAGTGCACATGGTCCTCGCAACTTTTTTCAAAATTTTCAAGGATGAAAGTTATGATGATTTTAAAGCCAATCTGAAAAAATTGAGTGATTTTATGATCTGTAGATAGGCCAAATTAAAGTTGCAATCTCAAAATTGAATCCTACCAAGATTGTTGAAAAATGCAAAATTTGAATTTTGAAAAAAAAGAGGGAAACTGAAATTTTGAATTTTATAATTTTAGATGGAATACTGAAAGCAATGCAAGTTTTGAAATTTAAAAGTTGACTCAATTTCATGCAAAATTCAAATTTGAAAGCGGAAATCAAAGTTGCCGCAATTAAACACTTAATTTCAAAAGTCACAAATTGTAAAAATTTGAATAAAGCACTGAAATTTCGAATGAATGCCAACACACTTTTCAGATTTAGGACTGTAAGAAACACAATTTTGATATGAATTTTAATTTCAACAATTTTTGAATGATTATAAGCCTTTATCCAAGCAATCACTAGACCAACTTTGACTTTAATTTTGAAAGTGTTAGAATTGATAAAATCAGCCAAAATTTTGGATTTTAGCAGAAAAATACAGTAAGATCTAGCTCCCGAAATTTCGGAAAAAATGTCGGGGACGATGGCGCTCGGGGTGCACACGGTCCTCGCAACTTTTTTCCAAATTTTTAGGGATGAGAGATATTGTGATTTTGTTGCGGAATCCAAAGTTACAGCCGATTTGGAGGTGTTTTGATTAGTGAAATTATCAGTCAAAGGTTGAATCAAGAGGGTTTTAAAAATTAGGGTTTTGACACTTAACCACTTAATTTTTAGAATTAAAGCACAAATATGAATTGACAATTTGCAATAGAAGGATAGATCTGAAACAAGCATTAACAATTAAACATTTCACAAGCTCAATTACTAAAAAGAAAATTTTAGGGTTTTTTATGCAATCAACCTCTAAAATTTGCAAAAGATCAAACATGGAAATGTAATCAAGGAAGCAAATTTTTCAGATCTAACCATGAATAATCAGAATGAGGATGTTCACGTCGGGTTCACTAAAATGTAAAGTGGAAAAATCGAACCCTAGTTGTTCCCCCCACTCCACTCCAAGGAGAGAGAAAGGAGGGTCACTAGGGTTGACGGTTTTCACTTAGGAGAGACTTTACATTCAAAAGAGGGGTTGAAATCCACAAGATCCAATCTCACACAATGCAAGACTGGATTCTAAATGAGTTTCAAGGGTTAAGACATCAAGGATACCCTCTTTTGTAAAGAATGTAGATAGAATGATTGAACTAGGAATGCATGTAAGGTAAGAAAGATTCACTTGTAAATGGAGATAGGGACACAGGATGAAGCTACGGACCTGAAATTAGCAGTAAAATGTCGAGACGATGCTGTTCTGCAAATTTGAATGAAAGTTGACGGGACGATGGCGCTCGGAGTGCACATTGTCCTCCGAAAAATCCGCGAAACGAAGGGGGATCTGTTCGTCTCTGCACAAGGATTCCAGATCTTCAATTACAGCCACGTACCTGCAACCTACACACATAAAAGAGAGGATGATTGGGGGGTTAGGGATTAGGGGTTTGCCTTTAGGTCAAACCCCAGTTTTTGGAATTAACCAAGAAATGAGAATGCTGTAAATGTAAATGTTTGTAATGTAAACAAGTGCTGATACCTTGTTGTAAGAATGTTTGTATTCTTACATGCGAAGGTGTAATGTATGTAGTATGTTGTATGTTGTATGTGATCTCCTCTTCAATGGTTGAATCCTTGTCTTGAATGCAACACCTAGCCTTGAATGGAGACTTAGAATGCTCAATTGCTTGAAGGAATGCTTGAATGCTTGAATGTTTGAATGTTTGAATATTGCTTCCGCGTCTTGCTCTTGCTTATTTCCTTCCTCTCTTTCTAGGAGAGGAAAAGTAGTTTATATACTTGTCAATTAGGGTTGATAGACTGATTTTTCTGACCTTAGGCCGACCAGGAAACATTATTTCCTGAATTGCAAACTTAAAGACCCGATGCCCAAAAGGAGACCGGGCCCAAAATAGGGCCAGGGACCAGGGCGCTGGGCGCCATGGTCCCACCTCCCGGGACAGCAGGGTGCAAGGAGGGATCAGGCCAAGGTGCAGAAATATGCAGTTTTTGGTGTTGTAAACAGGTTTCGGGGTCTCCATTCAGGTTCAACGTTGCGTCACCATCGTGAAGACCCAAATGCAGTTGAAATTGCAAGTGTCGCAATTTTAGGACGCTACAATAACCTAACTTGTGAAACCCTATTTTCACCAGCCTTACCCCAATAAATGTGAAAAAATGTATTTTCATAAAGAGTTGATATGATTATATTAATGAGTCGAAAATAGTTTATGAGAAAGAGAAAGTTATTCATTTTATTAGTTAATGTGGGAAAGAAGAGTCCCAACCCTATAACATGACATGAATGAAGGTGATATTAAGAAAAATCCATGTCAAGAAAATCCCAAAGGCAATATAATGCAATATACTAACATGACCACTAACACAAAATGAAAAACCCAATTAAGGTCCCAACATGAACAACAAAAGAATAACAAAATAAACAACATGGAATTAAGGCAATTTTTAAAGATTATTGCTCCTCTTCACGTTTTTTTTAGTAATTGCATCATTCATGCTTTTTATTTTCTCACAAACAACAGAGTGTAGGAGTGTAAGGATGGTGTTAGTTCTATGCATAACATTTGTGTTGTATGTGATAATAAAGTTTACCTTTAACTTTTTGAAGTGTCAATATTGTCTTGTATGGTATTTACAAGGGTTAATAAATGTTTTCATGAAAATGAGCACATGAGGTATCAATGTTGATGACTTTGTCATCCTTATTCAAATTAACAAAGGTAGAAACTATGGTTTCCTTATTTATCTCATCAAAAAAGTAATCCTTAGTTTCCATATAAGTAGAGGAGAGTTCCTTCATTTTTTCAAAATAGTTGGTTCACTCACCCATCTTTATAGGTTCATAAACATATTTTAGTCAATCTCAAGAAGTCTTCAAACTAGAAGTAGTCCAACAATAATCTATATGGAAAGAAAGAGTAATCCATAACACAAATCATATATTAACACATTAGTGAATAATCACTTCATATGAATCTAAATTCTTAAGGCTACCAAATTTGGAAGGAATAAAAGTCATGTACTCTTCTCTAAATTGCACATGCAAAATAAGGGAGACTAAAGGATGATCCCATAATTGAAAATTTAACCTTCATTGTTAATTAAGATTGTATAGTTATCCATGTAACATTCATATCACAAGTGTAAAATTAACCCAAAGATAGACTCTAATCATCATTGATAAATGAGCACTCACAATGCCAAACCAAATACGATGCCTTGTATTGTCATCATTAGAGCGATAATTTGACACATGATTATTCTTCAAAATATTTTCTTCAATTGGGCTAGGGTAAATTTAAGCAAGTAACCAACCACCAAAGACCATGAAGGAAGTAACCATTAAACCTTTTGATAATAACCTAAGTATTTGTTTTATTTTATAAATCACAAAAAAAAAGTGTACAAAGCCTAGGAGGTTAAAAAAGTGATCCCAATGACACTAATTATTTTAATTGATTCCAACATTTGTCAATGCATATATCACTGGGTTACCATCACAGAAAAGTATTTTAGCATCAAATTGTGATAAAGATTTCACAAACTGATGTCCTTAATGAAGTTCTTGATATTTCATTCTCATTTAGACTAACTATTAATAGCATTGATGATGAGTTTGGAGTCTCCTTTTGTTGGCAACAATGCAACAAACTGAGGGGAGGGGGTTGAATCAGTTTTCTCAAAAACTTACTGCAACTTAAACCACAAATCAGATCTGATAATTAACAGTGTAGACACTTAAATTTGGTTAATCAATTTAATCAAATTTAATTCCCTTAAGCCCCCATCTAACCTAACCCTATCCTATCCCTCCTAACCTCCCTATGTGCACATCCTAACTAACTTCCCTATTTTTGGGGGAAATATCCTATTTTGGGTGGCTTTCCCCAAAATGGACATGTGTCCTTAGAGACACATGTCACTCCTTTCCTTTCTAGTTGAACCACTTGTCCCTTTTCAGGACAAGTGTCTCTTCTTCACCTCCCCTTCCGTTCCTCATCTTTCCTATTTAATCCCTCCATTTTTAGACCATTTCATCCCATCTTCATGGCAATGCACCGTCACGCTACTGGAATCATTACTCACATCACGTTTTTTACAAAATCACCCATCATCATTGCATCAACAACATGGAGCATAATTGAGCATTCAAAGCTACTTCATAAGCACATATCCAATCTCAGAATAATCAAATTAAAGAAGGAATCGTGGTTTTCTTTGTTTATCATTTTGTTCTCCATTTTAGTTTTATCATTCTAATCTTGAAGTGTTTGATTTTAATGGCTTGTTTGGTTGTTTTCTTCATTATTTCAATCGTTTAGTTTAGGTTGCACATTTTCCCTCACACAAATAGTTTAAAGCATGAAACAACACCACATCAATAACACACATAACACCAATATATTTTGACGTGAAAAACTTGATTAAGGGAAAAACCACGGTGGGAACCTACCCACAATGAGATAATACCCTGTTAGGAGTAAATGTAAACATTATAATGGGGAATGCATATGCATTCAGACACACTATCTAGAGCTCACTGCTCAAATAAGAAATGCAGAAGGGATAACTCTTACGAAAGGATCACTACCTTACAGGAAGTCTTACTGACTTAAAAAAGCATTTATAAAACTATCCAGATTACATAGACTGTGAAAATAGCATCTCCATACACCTAGGCATAGTTTCAGTTAAGCTCATTGTCAAATCTCCTCTGCAACACACTTCTTCGCATAACTTCACACAACTTCCCTACTATTGAATGATTGATACAATATTCACACATAGCATCATACATCCCAATCATTATTACATTCATTTATACAAGTCATCAACCCATGAAATATAGGTCAACTCAACACACGCTACATATTACAAAAATATAATCACACATGCTATAACAATGCATGCAGACCAAAAAAATATTGTCTAAGACATAGTCTGGACCTAAAAAACCACTGCAAATATGAAACACCTCCAACAATTACGCCTTGATCATCTGCAACACGCTTCAGTCACCAAGAATTCCACATAACATGAAGAACATCACCAGACAAGGAAAATCTTCAATAACACACACAATAATCAATGTAGACCACCAATACACATAGAAGACAATGTAGAAACATTCACAAGCGACGTGAATTGCACCACAACAACTGCAACAACTCTGATTACTAGAATCATCATCATCTCTCTACCAGAGCTCAAGAACACCAATATAACTGACTATCAACCTGAAATATTTGCTTGTGGATTTCTAAATCATGAACCAATCTAACTGAGGACACACATCAACATCCAAAATAAAACCCATACATTTATAACTAAAGATATAGAAATTTCAGAGAAGTATGGAGCACAAACTAGAATACTAAACAACACAAACAACTGGACAACATCCACAATACTGGACCTCATAAACCAATCAAATCAACATGCGGACCTTTGTAAATGGGAACGAACCATCTACAAACAACATACCAAAAAATATTTAATCCACATGAACTCATCTGCAACACATGTGCTAAACCAACTCATTGAATCTGACTGTAATACCGGAATACATAGAAGAATATGTTGACATCAATGTCAACACACTATTCCAGTAAACTTACAAAAAATCTCCCCCTTTGGCATTGATGACAACATATGAATGTGAAAAACAATCAATGCAAATAAGGAAATCAACTCACAATAATCTCCTTCAAAATCAAAAGGATCAACTCCCCCTTTGACAAACAACTCAAATCTCAAATCACAAAATGCTCTTCTCTTCCACAAATTTTTTCAAATGCTTCTCTCCCCCTTTGAAATCAATGACAAAGGCTCAGGAATCATGATTCTCTCCCCTTTGAATTAGCTTCACAAATATGTATATCTATACACCAACACTGACTACTCTCCCTGAGTAGCAACCTCACTCATCAATCCGGATCACAAGAAATTAGTTCTCATCAGGAGGGACAATCACCCCTACCTTCTCTCTGAGATACTCAAAAGTATCTTTAGGAAAAGGCTTCATAGAGATGTCTACAATATGTTCCTTTGTAGATACATAGGCCAATTTGACTTCTTTCTCAATCATCTTCTCTTTGAAGAAATGAAACTTGATTGATATATGATTTTTTTTGGAATGCCGGTGGGCAAGGTCATTGTTTTGTCAACTCACACCATTTAATTTATCTCAATATCGAGTCGGGGTGTGTCTAAAGCTGTCTGCGATAAGGGTTCTCTCTGGTACAATTTTTTGGGGGGTTTTGCACTATACAACAATGACTAATAGTTGGTTCAAACTCCATCAGGAGTCAGTCAAGAGGTATTAGGAGCTCTCAGTCTTGATTGTCAATCAAACTAAAATATGGATTTCTAAACAACTTATTTCTAAGAAGACTCGAGTTTGACAACATAAATGTAACAAAACCAAATTAAGATGGAATCATGGAGTTCCCTAGAAAGCTTGAAACTACTTCTAAGTCTAGGAATTTGAATCTAGATTAAGTGCTGAAAATAAATCTAACTACGCTTGCAGAATTTGAAATATAATTACGCTTGCAGAATTTGAAATCTAATTATGCTTGGAAAAATCAAACATAACACCTAAATCCATGGTCTGACTTAACAACAAATTTTCTTCCATTTTCACCATCAAACTAACCATCTCATTAACCATGCTATTACCAATATATTCTACAACAATTACACTATCCAAACAACAATGTAAAACTAAGTATTACTTCTCCTAACAATAACATTCAACTTCAAATCTAATGTTGATTACTGGAAAGAAATTACCAACAGTTGAAATTTAACATCTCAGTGAAAAAGAACTAAAGTAAATTAATCTCAATTTCAAAGCTGTAAAAGAATTGAAATCGTAACAAAGATCACCTCCCTTTGGTCAAGCGAGCCCTGCTCTTCCTTTGGTGGGATCTTGAAACACAAGTACTGAGATTAAATTTCTACTTTCATTGATATGTACTTCCAAAAAGAAGTAAAACAAGTTCTGAGTATTACAAAGAAGATTTGGCTCAACTAAAACTAAGTACTCACTAAATTCTGACTCACTACTCAACTGAGAACAAAGGGATATATAAACATCCTTATTCAAATTTTAAACTAAGGCTACCTGCCTACAGTGATAGTAACGACTACAAAAACAATAGGAGAAAAAATCCGAAAGAAATAAATCAACTCTGAGAGGAAGTTGAGTTCTGAATAAAGTCGATGAAGAACGCTAATAAAATAGGAACATAAAGCGAGATCAAGGAAGATCTTAATTTTGAAAGAACTAGAGGTTAGCATCTTTTATGCTGCAGTTGTCATGAACCTTGTCGAATTCTACTTGTTTACTCACAATGTATTTAAAAACACATAAATGCAGATAAAATAGAACTTGAAGATATAATTCTGATTACCACCATATTTTCATCATGTAAACAAGCAAAAAGATAAACATTGCATCATAACTATTACTTCTAATATTACTTATAATTACCAGAGTATTATAGTAAAAAGTAAACAAACATGTATGCAATAAGGTATGCCGCAAGGCATATTAGTCTGAAGATTCATAAAAGCATAAAATATAAACTATAATAAAAAGTGCAATGATTTCCCCTCATCAAATGCAACACTGGATTCTTTGAAATATTGATAGCACTTGAATTATCACAGTATATAGCAATAGGCTCTATTGGGAAAATGGTGTTGTACACCTTGCATAATAATGTTTCATTGTTGTATTATTTTATTATTGTGTGAGGTGGACATGGAATTATATTGTAATATCATATTGTATTGTTGCACCTAGGAGCACCTGGATGGATGTGCAACATGTAAAGATTCTATTGGAATATTCTTGTAACCACTTGATGAGTTGTATTGACACATTGGTATTATTATATTATATTTATTTTAATATTGGGGAATATAGTTGTGATGAAGTACCCAATATTAAATGTGGGTCAAGGGTAGGGAGGAAAAATATTATATTTTATTGTTAGATGGTTTTGGACACATGGTTTTGATGTAATACCACTTGGTGGTTTTGTGGGAGATTGTGTTTATAAAAGCACCACAAGGGTAGTTGTTTGGGTTGGTCAGTTAGCCAGGTTAGCATTTGTGAATGTGTGGATTCATGCTTGGTCACATGGAGTGCTTGGTTATGGCTGAGTTTTCGAAGGCTTTCCATAGTTGTATTGTAATGGACGCATTATTGATAATACATGGTGGATGATGCTTTTGGAGGCTACGTTTTTCCGTCATGAGGGTTTTCCCAGGGTATATCTTGTGTCACATTTTCATGGGTATGTTGTATATTCTTCGTATATGGCTTCTATGTGTTGATTTGATTGAAATCTATAATGGGTTGTGGAAATTGTCATAAAGATGGTTGCAAGTTTCCTTACGAGTGGTATCATCCATAGACCGTGGTGTACTCTGCAATCCCCCCCTGTGGGGTGGTGGTTTTTGCCCCCCTCCCCCCCCCACGTGGGGTGGTGGTTTCCCCCCCCCCCCCCCAAACGTGGGGTGGTAATAAAAATAAAAAATTTCACAAATAATAATAATAATCATCCGAAATAAATTTGAAATTTGCCATTAAATTTTAAATGCCCATTTTGATATATGTTCGGATCCGGGACCCAAATTAATTTTTTTTTTTTTTTTTGGGGTGGGGCATAGTGGAGAAATTAATTTTTTGGAGTCCGTTATTTGCAAATGTAGCCTAATAGATGAATTTTTTTCATGGAGCATAACTTGGGCTAGGAGTGTCAAATTTTTGACTTCTTATAGTTATTGGAAAGATGGTTGAATGAACTTCATGTTTTTATCATCATATTTTCTAGATTTTGTTGTTTGAGGAGTGAAATGTGAGCTGGAAGTGACAAGTACCTTGATGACTTTGAGAGGTCATAACTTGAGCATACGAAGTTAGATTTTGGAATTCTAATAGTCAATGGAAAGATCTTCGAGAGAACTACACATTAGTTTAGATTTGGAGCAAATTTGACATGATTTATTTTTTAATATTTTGATCTGAGTTGTTTATGGGTTCTTTTGACTTTGGTGATAGTATGAGTTTATGACATGTTACATATTGGAGATTTTGATTTGATGTCATTGTACACTTAGTGTTGTATCTCATATTTCTCTTATGATGACGTGGATATCAGTTTGGTTTGGGTATATATGTTACATTGGTTGGTCTACAAGTTGTGTGGTTTTATGAGTTGTCTTTACTTACAAGATTGCATCTATGACTTGGATATGGGCTATCTATGCCCATAGATCTTTCATTGTTTATGCATATTCATATTTGGTGGCTTCGCTTGGTCATTGGTTCGTTGATTTGTTATCATGTTGAGGAGGAGATATGTTGTTACCAGGTACAACCATGATGGGGGACCTACATGGTTGACTATGTGATGTTGACAGGGTGGACACATTGAGTTAGATTCTTGTTTCGTGGATGTGATCATGATGGCATGATTGTTCCTTGTGTTAGGGACTTTGGTATGACATGATTGGATTTGTAGGTGCTTTTATTGATGATTATTTGATTTGGATTCCTGATTGGTTATGGCAGTGTATCTTCTTGTGTTGAGGATCATGGTTATATTGACTTTTGGGAGCTCATGATTTTGACTTTGAATTATTTGATTATTCGATGGCTTTGATTGATTCTCATGTTAGATGATGGTTTTATCATGATGTCATGGATATATTGTTTACACTTTTAGTGGGATATTTTGACAGTGATGATGTGGTGGTGTAGGATTGGTTCCTGATTGTTTGTTGGTGTTGTTGTATCATCTTGGTTTGGAGTTCATGGTTTACTCGATGTTATTAACATTTCAGTTGTATGTGTGTAGACCTGGATGATTGTCATTTAGGAGATGGTTATCATGATGCTATGGAGAGCTTGGTATCATAGTTCAATGGGAGCTTGTAGTAGTGATGTGTATTCACCATTGGATGGTGGATGATCTTCTTAGTGTGCAAATGTTTGGAGGGTGCCTTAGATCCTATTGCCGCAGAAGGGTCTTTCACATTTGCGGGTACACTTGTAGGAGATGGCGATCTTCATGATATTTGAGGATGTTTACATCTTGAGGGCTAAAGGAGTCCTTGGTTGATGTGTGGTTTATGCTTTCATTTGACATGTTATCCTTGCTTGATAGGATGGTTGATATTATGTCATGGTGCACTCTTGATTCTAGATTAGAGCTTTGACATGATATGGTTATTGGATATGATCATATGGAGCATGTTATCTCCTTGGAGGGGATGGTTAGATTATGTTGTGATGTTATATTCTTTATTCTGCGGTTGGAGCTTTGATATTGATCTTGGTAGTTCTCTTTATATTGGGTACATGATCATTTGCTTGATTACTTCATGGTGATGCTATGTTGCATTTGGAGTTTCGCATGGATTGATTGGTTATGGGTACTCATGGATACATGGAGAAATAGTTGATGATTATATACTCTTGTGATTAGAGATACGTGTTGAGATGGTTGATGGTTTCAGCCAGAAGACCAAGGAGAATTCACTTGGTATAGACTTGAGAGGAGATTGTTCTTAGTATGAGTCATGATGATTTGGATAGCATGATGAGCATTCTCATTCCCCACTCTTGGTCTACTCGGCGGTTTACTAATTGAGAGGTATTGCCCATTGTTTCCTTTTAGGTGCATTATGTAGTCACATAAATCTATCCAATTTAATTAAATGAATATTTCTTATTTATTTGATTAAAAATCCACTAGCCATCAGTTAATTAAATTAACATTTAATTAATTCATCTTCAAACATTCTCCTATTAATTAAATAAATTATTCAATTAATTTAATTAATTTATTATACCAAATTCACAAATCAATTAAATGAATAAATCATATTTATTTCATTTAATCCCTTATTCCTCTTTTAAATAAATTAAATCAAACATTTATTTAAATCATTTATCCCCCCCACTTGCATTTCCCTACAAATGCAACTTGCACACATTTATTGAAATAAATTATTTTATTTTAAATAAAAATCCTATTTTCCCTCACCCACCAAATCCACTTGCAAACCTAAACCCCTGCTAGATTCTTCTAACCCCTTCCTAATTAGCCTAATCCATCCCCTAATTATTGTCACATTCCTAAGCAACTTGGAATCACTTCTCAAAGACTTCAAAGTCTTTGAAAATCATTTAATGCTTTGTGTGTTCAACAATTTAACCTTCAAAGTCTTCCAAAACCACTAATGGCTCTTACATGACCATTTATGGCTCTTACATAACCATTTATGGTTATTTCAACTTACACTCATGTGTCTCCTCAAGCATTTATTGCTTTGACCATGGTTATCCCTTTTGCCTTTGCACAAGAGTTTATCCATTGGATAAAAGCTTTATTCTTTTAATAAAGAATTTATTCACTCAACCCAACCTTGACTCTAACCCCCAAGTTAACTCCCGGGTCATGTCAAACATTTAATGCTTATTCCCTCTCCTCTCAACCTATCTCACATTGACACTTGTCATCTTGAGATTGGGTTGAAAGCCCTCACATGGATTGAATACCATTCAATCTTGACCCTTGTTGAGATTACTCAATCTCAACCATCCATTGCTCCATTTTACCTATAAATAGAGCCCATTTCTTCATAATCCAGATCCTAAAAATTTGTATGCATTTAATCTATAGTGAATTTTAGAGAGCATTTAGCATAAATCACTAATATATTGTTATCTTGGACTAAAATAAATCTTAGTTTTTTTTCATAATATGTTTAATTAATTTGTTTTACACTTGCATAGCATAAGCTTGAGATCATCCACAATCTTGAATCTCCATAAGCATCCATAGTGCAAAAAGCTGCTAAGGGCTACACTATTTTGGAACTTGGAGAGGAGAGGAACAAAGGAGAAGGAGCTAAGAACATGTTAAGAGGCATTTGGAGATGCCTTCTTATATTTGTGTCATTTATTAAATATGTTAGCATGATCTTAGTATCTCTTTTGATATGTCTGCTTAGGTTAATCTTTGGTTGAATAACACTAACATTAATCTTGTTTCTTGTTGTTTTTGGTGTGTTATTATACCACAGGTTTTAATCTAACCTTTTCTGTTTTGCAGAGCATCATTTAGTGAATCCGATGTGAATCCAAGCACCCAAAACTTAAAAAAACAAACCAACTAACATGTTTGAATGTTAAAATTGACACACAGGTTGCGCTTTAGTGCTTTTGATCGCCTTGTAGCGCTATTGCAACTTGTTATTCTAGTGCTATTATTTTTACAATAGCGCTATTGTCTCAAGTTTGGCGCTATTGTGATTGTTTTAGCGCTTTTGTGCTTATTTTAGCACTTTTGCGCTTGTTCTAGCGCGTTTGTATTTACTATCAAATTCTTCTTTTAGCGCTTTTATTTCTGTAAAAACATATTTTTGGTTAACTAGCACTTCCGTTTTAACACAAACTGGTGCTATTGTAACAAAACATTATAAGGAAGGCCTTGTAACCGAAAAATTGATTTATTTTAGGCTTGTGGAAGCCCCCCTTAGGTGTGGATTTTACTAACTATTTGCTCTTTGTGCAGGTCGAAAACTCACTTCCTTAAAATCAAAATTTTGTTTTTTTGGTGTTTTAAAAATTGAACAAAAACAACTTTTCTTTTCTTTCCAGTTAGGATCATTTGTTTTTGGTGCCTTAAAACTGAACAAAACAAACTTTGTTTATTGCAAGTTTAGCCTTAATTTTTCATTTGGTGCTTAAAATCAACAAGACAAAGTTATTTCTTGCATCAAACTTAAGCAAAAACTCACAATCCACACTTCAATTTTTGGTGCAAATAAAATTCACAATCAACTTGTCTCAATTTAGCAAAAGCAAATTAGTTCAAGCAAACATGCTTTTTATTAAGTTGACCAGGATTTCATTTTCCTAGTTACTTAAACATATTGCCTTCAAAGTGAAAAATAACATCATGGTTGTTAGAGAAACATCTCCAAATTAGATAGAAAATCATTGCAATGACAAGTTAAAAAGAACCAGTGCTTTTCGTGATTGGCACACTTGTGCAAAAAGTTGGTTTCGTGGTCCTACTTCTAACACACACTATCTCTCTCTTGGCTTTTGTGGTCCTAGGTGCAAGAGAAAAGTGTTAGTAACACTCAAAATTTTTATCTTTTTAAGAGGCCTGCCAAGAGACACATTACTCTTGGGAACGACCTCGCGCAGTAAATCCTTCGAGCCGCTATAGAAATCAGGTGAGAGCGAAAGCTGTAGCCTTGGGTATAGCTGTTCTTACAGTGTAACTTGCTGAAAGGACAAATGGGCCCCACCACAAGTTACAAGGCTCTTAAGTGAGTCACTGCAGAATGAACTTATGTCCAAAAACATTGAAAATGACTAAACACCTTTAAGTAGTAGCTCACCCATTCTATTGATTGAGGATATTTGTGATATAATTCAGTGCAAGAGCATAGATGGTTTTTCTCCCAAGATACTCACCATACATATCTCCTTGAGTAGAAACATAGATTTTTGAAAAGTCACTTGTGGCTTGATGAAAGTGGTGACTCCCCCATCATAGGGATCATCTATTTATTATGCTCGTGCAAGACTTAGTATATCACATCCTTACCTGCCACGACGGGATTCATAAGGTATGTAGTACCAAAGTCGAAGAAATATCAAGATGTGGGCTGAATTTATCGCAACTGGCCATTTGACCTTAGGGATACAAAGTATTTGAAGTGTTTTCATTTTAGTCAAAGGCCAAAATGCAAATTGAGTCGACTTCAGGCTTTGGAAAGAAAAACACCTAAAATACACTTAAAGGAAAGGGTCATAAAAAGTCCAAGGATTGGGTTGATCTAGACCCATACTCATTTGTGCCTTTAAGGCAACATTCTTGTGTTTGTGTGCTTGCTTTGTTTTCTTGTCAAAGAAACATCATAGAATCCAAAAATCAAAACAAGTATTCATCCAACCAAACATTTTTCAAATCCAACCAAAAAGATCAAAAACAAAGAAAAGTATCAAACTTTATGACCATTCTTCACATCTTGAGAAAGAAGAATCTTCATCAAAACATCAACTTGAAAAGAAGACCATTGAGCTCAAAGGCTTTGATCAAAAGGAGGAAATTCTTCTATCTAAATAGACAAATCTTTGTCTGTCATAGAGTTTTTCTATGTCACATGCGTCTATACCTTCAAGGCAAATCAAACGAATTTGATCCAGAGTCATTGAACTGTAGAGTTTTTATGCAATATAGAGCTTTGAGTTATCACAAAAACCAAGGAGGCAAGATCAATCCTAGCTTCTTCCCAAACATTTGTATCACATACAACGTAGCTCAAGAAATGCCACCAACACCCGAAAGGGAAGAGGTATAATTTGTTTCATTTGTGACACAAAGATTTTATTGAAGTTAAAACATTTCATCCATTATCTCATTCACACATCATCTCATTCATTTTCAACTCTCAAAACATTAAATAGGTTCTTGTCCTAAGTTCTCTTTTGGATATTGCTTGAATCAAACACAAAACATCACCTTTTAGATTGTTTCTACATCTAGGATAAGCTCATCCTAAGAGACATATCTACGTAGGTTAAAACTAGTTTATGAGTGGATCCTCTCATTACTAGGTAGTTAAGTCTGTAACACATCTTAGATTTCTCTAAACCTTATCACATCAAATCCTTATCAAACACAACAAGCAATTCAAAGAAGAAAACTTTGGTAACATCCACCTTTAAGTGCTAGAGATCCACATGTAAAACAACACACCAACCATCGATCTTTCATTACATCAAAAACTCATCATCATTTTCACCCAACTTCAACAAAAACTCATAAACAAAATGGCTCATACCCGATCACAGTCAAGACAACGAGTAATAGAAATTAAAGAAGAAGAGGAGGAAAATATCAATGAATTTCAAGAAGCACTTGGAGGAAATACTAATGATGAAAACCCAAGTGCTCCTACTCTTGCAACAATAGAAAGGGCTCAGCACAACCCTCTCTTTAACATACTTTTTGACGAAATACTTAGGAGCAATGCAAATGCTCACTTTTTAAAGCTTGCTCAAGAAGGAGCCAAACTCCCCTCTGAATTTGATCTTGCACAACTAAGACAAGCATTAGAATGACAAAGTCGCTATGAAGAAGAAAGAGGTAGAGATCCCATTAGATATAACATTCCTCGAGGCAACCCACCTCCTCCTCCTCCGAATGACATAGAGATTTTACGGCAACAAGTTGAAAATCTCACCCAACAACTTCGCAGTGGCGTAAAGACTAATCAATTTTCACTCAATGACATTTGTCCCTATCCCTTTGATAGGAATCTTTATATGCCACCTTTTCCACGAGGGTTCGAAACACCCAAGTTCAAAAAGTATCAAGGAAAAGGAGATCCTTGCGATCATGTCGGAGAATTCCGCTCAACTTACCTTGAAGTGGCATACAAAGATACGTACCTCATGCACCTTTTTCCCCAAAGCTTGGGAGGAACAACCACATCATGGTTTTCCCGACTAGCAGGTGGCATTAGGACCTTTGAAGAGCTAGTTCAGAAGTTCTATGCACATTACTCTCATAACATTGAACATGATATCACCATGGCTGATCTATGTAACACTAAACAAAAACCAGGTGAACTATTCTCAGTATTCCTGCAATGATGGCATCAAATGTCTAGCAGACGTTCTCTTCAGTTACCTGAACAAGAACTAGTGGAAATATTTATTTCCAACTTAAACGAAGAAATAGAATTTCACCTGAATGTCAAAGACACAGACTCTTTCAATGACATGATCACAAAAGGTTTAAAATGTGAGTGGGCTCTCATCAAGAAAGGACTCATCAAAATCTATAATTAACCAAAGGATGGTCCTCACCCATGCTTCAATAGTGACAAACCAAGCTTCTGGAACAAAAATAAAAATGTTGTCAATGACGGGGTTGTGGATGCAAGAACTATCAAAAGTGCACAACCTGTAGTTTGATTTGCAGGACAGAATCCCCCACCTTAGACTAACACAATTGCTCCTCCAAATCAAGGCCGCATTACATCTCACGATGAACCCATACCTCATCAACAAAAATAAAAGCGAACATACACTCCCCTAGGAGAACCCATCAAAACAGTATTACGACAACTGGTTTCTCAAAATCTGGTAACCCTACCCAAAACATCAAACTATGAACCTCAAGTCAAACCTGCATGGTGGAGGGATACTGAACATTGTGATTTCCATCAAGGGAGAGGACATAAGACAAGCAATTGTCACAGATTAAAAGATCTTATTCAGGATCTTATTGACCTCGGTGAAATCAAAATCGAAGGACATGACCCAAAGACAACAAACAATGATCATCTGATGTTCAAAAATCCACCTCCATCACCAAATCAAAGAGGTCCTTCCACTTCCAGGAGAGGCACTGATACCACTGATTATACACAAGCCGCGCATAATTACACTATAAATCACCTATACGATGCCAGTGAACAAATTGCAACTATAACCATCAAAAATCCCAATTCCACTTGCAATGTTGTTACACGTTGCAGCAAGGTTACCATAAAAGTAGCTCCACAAGGCCCCACCTCCATACCAAAACAGTACAATCTTGTGGAGCAATTAGACAAAATGCCTGCACTTATATCCATTTTAGAGCTACTACGTCTATCTCCGTCTCATAAAACAAACTTGGATCAAGCTCTCCAAGAGGCGTCAGTCCCTGCTAACTTAAATACAGATCAATTCCAAGCCATGGTTGGAAGTCTAAAGTCATCACCTTGTCTCACTTTTTCTGAAAGTGACAACTCTTCCTTCCTACAACCACATAACGCCTCACTCCACATTGAAGGATTTATCAACCAGCATAGGATCAAGCAAGTCTTGATCAATAATGGAGCAGGCCTGAATATTTGTACACTGCAACTAGTCAAAGCTTTAGGATATGCCATTGAATCAGTGGATCCTCGCAAGAAGATCACAATCAAAGCTTATGATGATGCAGAGCGTTCATCCAAAGGAGCTGTTGTACTACCAATCCAAGTGGGCCCTATGGTGAAGCACATCATATGTCAAGTTCTGGACCTTCCTTTGCTATACAATTTGTTGTTGGGAAGACCTTGGATACACGCCATGCAAGCCATTCCATCCACTTACCATCAATGTATCAAGTTGCCACATAATGGTGTAGAAATCACAATCCTAGGAGATGCAAACCCCTTTGCATATTGTCATAACATAAGTCATCAACTAGAGATTACCGTTCCCAACAATAAAGAAGCCTTCTCCTCCACATCATATGTAAGTCCAACTTCCCTCTCTAGTTCAAACACTATTATACCCAAGCAAGAGAAGCTCAAGATGAAAATTGCAGAGGAAGGTCCGGAAGAATACAATCTAAGCCAACTCTTTTGTGTTGGACAAATGCCCACTTCTCCTAAAACACATGGCAAACCTCAACAAGTACTTCAAATGACACTAATTAAACTGGCATGTGCATTGACACCTTTCATCCTTGGAAAGAGTCAAGAAGAGGAAACCAAAGATGAAGACATAGCAGAATGGATCTATAAAGATCCCATCACCACCGATATATGGCAAGCTACACTTCCCATAGATCAGTATGGAAAAGGCCTCATTATGCAAAGAATGGGTTATGATGGTCAGAGTGCTTTGGGACCTTGCGAACAAGGAAGACATGAACCACTGCTGCCGGAATTAAAGCCCAAAGATAATACAGGCCTAAGATTTCAAAAGGAGATCTTTCCTAATCTTAGATTCAAAGGAAAACCCGACAAACCTCTATATCAACCTACTACAAAGAGGCCACCTTTGATCATATCAGCAACATCGCACACCATCACAACTGTCCCACTAAGGCTAAAAATCCCAACAAGATCATCCCCAACACCCATCATTCCACCAATCAAACCAACAACCCTATCAACATCAACAATAACATCAAAAACACCATTAGTAGCAGCAACTATATCAGAATTCCCAGCAGTATCAACAACACTAGCAATTCCAGTAGAAGCAGCAAAGTCAGCAACATTGATGCTGCCCGTATTGGATTCATGGATCCCCATAATCCTTCATGCAACACCGATCATTTCATCTACAATGGTACATCAGCCGATCACACTTGCAGTGTTTAACTCAAAAGATATCCCAATATGGTATAGCAATCAGATACTAGAAAGTGACTCAGAGACTGACTCACATGAGTGGGAGTTTGATTCAGTACATCTGAATACTTCAGATGAGGAAGACACATCACCCCTTCCACCTCACAAAGACATCCCTGTTTATGGAGAAGCGCAGATTAAAACCACTTGGATTCCTGAACTGGAAACATCTTCCACAGACCCTACGTCACATCCTACGCCCGATTCTGACAAGGAGAGTACCATCAATGACCTTGACCACAATGTCTTAACCCTCACTGACACATCTAACAAACTTAACCTAATCGATGAGGTAATGCCCATTATCCATCTTGAACTCATCGAATGGAACCAACCTAATACCCCATGCCTTGACCACTTCCAAAACGATGAGGCGATCATTGAATTTTTGGAATTACGGGATAACATACCAATCGGGGATCACAAAGCTGGATTTTCCATAGAACTTAATAGCACAACATACTTTGGGGTAGATGCCAAACCTTTCAACTGCAAAAATATAACAATAAAACATGGATCTTCCATTGAAAACCACACTGTGGCACTGTTTGATCCCATAAAAGTAAAAATAAAGAGTGTATCCAATGGTGAAAACCTCTCTGAGGTTCCTAAGGATGAAAGGTTTGACATCCTCCCCTCTAGTACATAGTAGGAACGATCAACGATTCTCATCGAGGAAACAAAAGAATACAATGTGAGGACTCCTGAAACTCCTCACCACATACATCTGGCATCTCTTTTGACTTTAGAGGAACAACCCAAGTTTGTTGAATTCTTCCAGAAATGCCAGATCAAGACATGCCTGGTCTTGATCCGGATTTAGTCATGCATCACCTCACCATAGTAGAAGGAGCCAAGCCTGTTAAACAGAAACTTCGCAAGATGCATCCCCAGATCGCAGTACTAGTCAAAGCAGAACTTAAGAAACTCCTAGATGTTGGTTTCATTCGATCAATTGATTATGTAGACTGGATATCCAATATTGCTCTTGTCGGCAAACCAAATGGGGGCATCTGTATCTGTACTGACTTCAGAGATCTGAACAAAGCATGTCCTAAAGATGACTTCCCCCTACTAAACATCAACATAATATTGGACCTAACAGCAGGACATGCCATGCTTTCTCTTATGGATGGCTTTTCAGGATACAATCAGATAAAGATCGCACCAGAGGATCAACATAAGATGACCTTCACATGTCCATGGGGAACATACTACTGGAATGTAATGCCTTTCGGTCTAAAGAATGTAGGAGCAACCTATCAACGAGCAATGACAACTATCTTCCATGAAATGATGCATACCATAATGGAAGATTATGTTGATGACTTATTGGCAAAATCACTAACAAGAGAAGGTCATCTGGAAATATTAGAGAAAATCTTTGATAGACTAGAACAATATCATGTTCGACTCAACCCAAAGAAATGTGTCTTTGGAGTAACCTCAGGGAAGCTTCTAGGGTACATTGTCTCAAGCAAAGGCATTGAGGTTGATCCTGCAAAGGTCAAAGCAATCATGGACATGCCACCTCCCAAGAATATCAGTTAGCTAAGGACATTACAAGGACGACTACAATCCATCTGAAGATTCATTGCACAACTGGCAGATAAGTGTCACCCATTTACACACCTGCTACATAAGAACATCCGCTTTCAGTGGGATGCGAGATGTCAGCAAGCATTCCAAATGCTTAAAGATTATCTCATAAATACACCATTGTTGATCCCACCAGATCCTAGTAGGCCTCTATTACTCTATATTTCAGCAACAAGTACAACATTGGGTGTACTACTGGCACAACATAATGCAAAAGGGAAAGAGTGTGCTGTTTACTACATCTCTCGTACACTAGTTGGCTATGATCTCAATTACACACCTATTGAGCAAGCTTGCCTAGCAGTAATCTTGGCAGCCACTAAACTAAGGCACTATCTGTTGACACATAAAGTACAGCTCATCGCAAAGATTGATCCACTCAAGTACTTACTCAGCAAAGCAACATTGACTAGTCACTTGGCCAAATGGGTGATGATTCTAAGTGAATTTGACATCGAGTATGTGGATTGTAAAGCTATCAAAGGACAAGTTATTGCAGATCAGTTGGCCGATGCACCACTCATAGGCGATCATCCTCTCATTTCCAATTTTCCAGATGAAGAGATATTCATGATCATAGAAGCACAACCATGGAAGCTTTACTTTGATGGTTCATACACTAGACATGGCTCGGGGGCAAGCATTCTATTTCTCACACCTCAAGGTGACAACATCTCGAAGTCCTATAGGCTCGCATTTCCATGCATAAACAACATAACAGAATATGAAGCCTTGATCACAGGACTCAGGCTAGCTATACAATGGAAGTTACAAGAACTACAAGTATATGATGACTCTCAACTGGTCATTCGATAAGCAACAGATGAATATCAGACCAAGGATGATAAACTCATGCCATACAAGCACATGGTGGACAGTCTAAAGGCATCATTTACTACTATAACCTTTGAACAGATACCCAAAGATCAAAATCGAGCTGCTGACACTATGGCTACTATCGCATCTCTTCTAGATCTTCCGTAAAACTCAACACGCTACGAGTTCTTGGTCGAACAACTTTGGATTCCCGCTTATGATATCCATGAATTCGAGATGATATGTCACCTTGTTGGTTCCGAATCCCCATGGTACGGTGAGTTTTACACCTATCTCCATGATCACACCCTTCCTCCTAACCAATCAAATAACCAACGTAAAACCTTCATTTGCCAAACTGCTCGATATACCATTATTGCTGAAACCCTATACCGACGCAGTCTTGATGGTACTCTCCTTCGATGTCTGGAACAAGATGAGATAGCAAAGGCCTTGGAAGAGGTACATGAAGGAAATTGTGGGACTCACTCAAGTGGTCCGTCACTAGCCAAGAAGCTCCTGCGCAATGGATACTATTGGCCATCTATGGAAAAGGACTCCTACTACTTTGTTAGAAAGTGCAAGAAATGCCAAGTTCATGGAGACCTGATACATGCACCAGCATAGGAATTGCAACCAATCACAACACCATGGCCTTTTTGTCAATGGGGCCTTGACCTTGTGGGTAAAATTCATCCATCTTCATCCAATGGCCATAAATTCATCATTACCACCACCGAATACTTCACAAAGTGGATCGAAGTTGTTCCACTTACCCAAGTCACCGACAAGTAGATCACCTCATTCATCCTTAATTACATCATTTGCTGGTATGGTGTACCCATGTCCATCATCATAGATAACGGTCTTCCTTTTAAGAATCAAGATGTCCGTGAACTCTGTGAAAAGTTTCACATCCAACATCACTTTTCCACTCCCTATTACCCACAAGGCAATGGTCAGGCTGAAGCATCAAATAAAAACATATTGAGAATCCTCAAGAAGACAATCAATGATGCCGGCCATGATTGGCATGTTCAATTGAATCCAGCACTATGGGCATATCGAACTAGCATTCGAATCCCTACAGGCGCAACTCCCTACTCATTGGTCTATGGTGCCGAAGCTATCTTACCTATTGAGGTTGAGAGACCATCACTACGGGCTTCCTTGCATAATCGTATAGATAACGAAGCCTACAAAGTATCACGTCTTTAGGACTTAGAACTACTTGATGAGAAGCGACAAGCTGCATACAATCACCTCAAAGCCTATCAACAATGCATGAGCAGAAGCTATAATCATCGAGTTCAACCTTGTACATTTGAGGTAGGTGATCTTGTTCTTCGAGAGAATCCTCGTAACCAACCACATAGAGAACATCAGGGAAAGTTTGAATCAAACTGGCTAGGTCCATATGTTATCACTGCTGTATTTGGGTCTGGGGCATATCAGTTGGCTACTTCAGAAGGAGAACCACTAACAGATCCGATCAACAACATGGACCTCAAACGATTTTATACATAAAAGCTACACAGAGCATCAGGCTCCCATACATACCAACAATAACACCAAAAACATTTAGATAAATGTCCTGAAGAAAATACAAAAATATCAAAAAAGTAAAGAAAAATCATGCATCCAAATGGTGAACAACCACTCCGGTGGCACCTTGGATAAGTGCGATGGTGAAAACCTAGCAAACAGGCGCCACTCGTAAAGGCTATGGATCCATTGTCTTTCAAACTTGTTGTGATCCCATTCATTTCATCCACTCATCCATCCATCCAAAGACATGGCTTGTTGTTGATATGCAATCCAGGATAGTACTTCATGCATCTTATATCCCACTTTTTCATAGGCATGTCTAAAACTGGGGGCAATGCCCTTAACCTATTTTGATGGAAGATGATTCTACATTATCTTATGATTTCATTGGGGTTCTTCATTGAAAACTATCTCACAAAATACCAAAAACATTGGAAAACTATCTCACAAAATCCAAAAACATCAAAATTGTAAGGAAACTCAGGTGTGGAAACAACTTCCTACACTAATCTCTAGAGAAAAGTATTGTGCAAATTATTTTAAATCCTTACAATTTCAGATTCGTTAACTACTTTAACAAAGATATTGCAGCCATATACCATGCATACAGAAAATAGAGAATGACACAATGATTTACCCTGGGGAAAACCTTTTGGTAAAAAACCCCAGCACTCCAAAACCTGCACAATGTATTATCTTCAACACAACGGTTACAACACACTTTCAATGCAAGTTATTTCAGGAGACAATAGACACTTAAAGACAAAATCCAGTAGCACGATATCATACCAACAATACACTCTTTTCGTATCACAGTCTGTAACCCTAAAAAACGCTTATGTGCTTTCCTTTTTAGGGCAACTTCCAAAGATAGCCGTAATAGGGTTTTACCATTCTCTGAGAAAATAGGAACCCTAAAATTTTTTCGGGGTGATGCCCCAAACCCCACGATTGAGGAAGAGTGTACAGTACTCAACTTTATCAGTTGCCACATATCTTGCATGTCTTCACCCGTCATTGAAATCTCCTAGAAATAGCTCTTATGTGTCATAGGAATCCGTCATAACCGTTTTAGCCATGATCTCCTTACACACAATTCAAGATGCCAACACATCAAGTGGAGTGACACATCAACATGCCAACTAGACATGTACACTCACACTTAATTACATTATTTGCAAGAAATACATTTTACAAAACAAATAATAAGAATAGGAATTATCCAAGGTTGAGACACCTTATTCCTAACAAAAATTAATCAAAAACATGGCAACACCCTATACATGCATTTTTTTAAAGCAGATACCAAACAAACATTGTGACATACTCCAAACAAAATGACCACTTATCAATCAAACCAAACAATCAACATCAACACTCAAGACTGTCTTCAACAAGGATGCATCCTTCCTTACCAAAACAAAGACAAAAATGACATTTTCTTTGACAAGAAAATTCTGTTTAAGCTATCAAATACTTGGTTGATTTGTGGGTTATTTATTCATATTCGGTTCCTACAGCATTGTTTGTATATCTTCGGTGCATTATTCCGATGAAGTTCTGGGGCATGTACTAATGGTGTTTACGTGGGAAGTTCACTAAGCTACATGATCTTATGCAAAATGCAGTCATAGATCACTACGGCTTGCTGACTACAGCGTATACCTTGACCATATGAGCATGAACCATTACCAAGGATCCATATTCTTTATTCTTTATGTTTATACTATTTTGTTTGCACGAACAATGCTCCTTCTTTGGTTCCTCCTCATCCAATTTGGATAAAGGTTTTTGTCTCTTATTAAGGTGTGAACTTGTCTCAGGATATGATCAACCCAAGATCAAGGAGGATGATCCAAGTCGTGCGTAAATGGAGATGATCCTTGTCTGTTCTGCAAGCAATACTCTGGTCAACTTGACCCATTATATCAAGTTGTTTGTATTAACTTGCTATATCAAATCCATGTAAGAAATACTCTGGTCATCTTGAATCATTATGTCAAGATGCTTGTATTTTCTTACAACATTTTAAAAGCTCGATGATGAAAAATAAAGCACTATGGATCGTCATTTCATCTCATCTATTTATATGTTGCATTCCGTTGCATATCGCCCATCCATTCACTCATTCATATGTATGATTTTTGTATGCAAATGTGAACAAAGTTAAAATGAGCAAGTTCTGTGACAATTGAGCTGGTCTTGGATACAATCGCGACCGAGTACTCTGATACATCATCAATGCATCATGAAAAGTCTAAAATACCTTGCATTCATCATGATCATATCATCATCATTACATTTAGTTGCATTTTGCATCAAGTACATTTCATATCATTTTAGTTGGTTAAAATGCATATAGTTCATTACCATTTATTAACATTAGTCTTCTTCTATCATTTCATCATTGCATAATGTTTAGATTCATGTCAACTAATTGTCCTTAATTGTATTAGCCATTTACTATACATTCATTTAGTGTCAGTTATCAATTATCATTTTATCACCCTTTATTGTCCTTTATCATTTATAATTGCATACATTCATTTATCTATTCATTAGTTAAAAAGTACATTCATTCATCCATTATTAAGTGTCTTATTATGCTCATCTCAGGATTCATTAAAATTGCATTCATTATCCCTTTTTAATTGCATTAAGGTGCAGTTATTAACCATAAGTTGCATTATCATTTTACTTAATCATATTTCGGCATTTAGAATCATAAAACCATTTGTCTCAAACATTGGTTCATACCATTTTATATTTACATTATACGTATGCATTCATTTAGACATCATCATATAAACATTTGTACTTTACATTTGTTTATCCATATTACATTCATCTAAAACTGTCTAGATGCATTTACATACATAGAATCATTCATTCAAAACTTTGCATTAACATCAATGCATATCATCATCTCATCATTATATCAACATGACACACAAGATCCTGTATATATCATCATAAGCATACATCATCATCATGGCATTTACATACATTAAGCATTACATCAAACAAAACATGCACACATGTATAAACCTGCATTCATATGTTAGTATCCAACATCATAAAGCATTCATATAGGAATCATCTCATAAATGCATACATATACACATATCCATCTAAGCATAAACTCATAAAATCATCATCCTGCATAACATCCATACATATCAACATGCATATCATCAAAAATATGGGATCTCCTCATATATATCATCTCATGTATCAGAGTACAATGAAGTCTACAAAATCGGCTACCAAGAGCCATCCAATACATAGTCCAAAATGATAATATAAATACATACATACAAAAATGCTCTCTCAGATACCACTCTGACTAGATGCTGCACCACCATCGCCACCTGCTCCCCCACTAGTCCTTGCACCATCTGATCTATCTCTCCGTGGAGGCCCTATCAAACCCTCACTAGCTCCTACACCACCTGACACCTCTCTCCGTCGTGGACCCATCACTCCCCCACTGCTTTGCATCCTTTGTGACCGCTCTGACCTGGTCCGCCGCATTTGTGTATAGCTCAATGCTTGCTGACTAGCTGGCACCACCTGCTCATATAATCCCCGCCAATACTCTATCTCAGCCTGTGCCCGTCCAAACTGTCTCATCACCTCCCTAGTAGGACCCTATGCTCCTACTCCAGCCCGGACTCTCTCCTGTAGCTCTATCAATCTCTCCACTGTACTATCCCTCTCCCACAACACTACAGTCAGCTCTGCCTCTCGTGTAAATAGCTGCACATCTCTCGCTGCAACCTCTGCCTCCAGATCCTCCACTCGTGTCTCGACTGCTATCAATCGAGTATGCAAATGTGCTAGCATATGCTCCTGAGGATCACCACCCCCTGTCACTCCCTCCCCTATCTCCATAGGTGCCTCTCTAGTGGCTCCCTCCCCTCTGTCCATCGGTATCTCCCTCTCCATACCTCGGCCACCTAATCTGACTTCTCCCGTCACCAACGGTCCCTGTGATATCCGCAATGGCAATCCGCCTCTCCCTCTTCGTTGGACCCGGCCACCTAAGCCACCTCCTCCACCTCCTCCATCACCACCATCCCCCCTCCCTCGTCCCCCTATCATTAGTCCTCAACCTCTTCCCCTCCTTAATCTCTGTCCCCTCTCCTCCTCAAAATCAGGAATTGGCTCTGCTGGATCTGATATCCGCGGAATCGGATGAGCTGCCATATACTGCGTATAGTCTTTCGATACCCCTGCATCTACCACCCTCGGCCGTATATCCCATGGCCTTGCCTGAAGCATCCGAAACTCCACCAATGCCTGATCATATGGAAGTACTGGCCCCCATGCATGTCTCTCTCGGACCACTCTAACGTACTCTCCTGATCCCCTCGACAATCCCTGCTGCCTTCCAAACTGCCTCATAACTCTGCTCGACACCTATCTCTCTACATCGTAGGATGTCCTCGCAATGAAGAATTGGGTCATGAATACATACGGCAAGGCCTCCACATCCTCCTCCCAAGGCTCACACTCTAGATAGGGTCTCCAGATCACTACATCAAGATCATCTAGTGCCCGCTGCCACCACTCTAACTTCCCTAGGTGGGGCTGACTCATCATGCCGCTGTACATGAACATATAGGGCTGATCCACTGCCCGAAATCTCAGACTCATTGGTCGATTCACCGGTAAGTGCTCCCATGCCCAAATGTGTAGCAGCACCACTCCCACTACCAAGGAGCCTCTCCCATGGTACACTACCTCATGCAGCTCCTAATACATGTGCGCTAACACACACGGTCCCCAGGCAAATCAGGTCCCCTTTGTCATCATCTGCTCTCTAACCTATCCCCACCCAATGACCAGACCATGCGATCACCTATCAGGACACAATAGCCCTCCCATGATCCTCGACAAAACTGCTGGTAATGGCTCGTACAACATCGTGATGTCGTCCCAGGCTATGGAGCTGTCATCAATTTACACATCCTCATCGAAGAATCATTGCACCGCTAGAGTCCCCCATGATCTATCATAAGTGACCAGCTCACCCCAAATGGGAATTTGCAAGATGCGCCACACATCCTCCAATGTCACCGTCATCTCCCCCTGCGCTAAGTGAAACGTGCATGTCTCACTGTGCCAGTGCTCTGCCAAGGCTGTAATAAAACCATGATTCATCCGAATCACGGGCATATGCATCACATCATATAGCCCAGTCACTGCAATGCAATCAATCTTGGCCTCTGTCAGCTGATCGCATAACCCCTGGGTAGCTGGATGTCTGTCACGCAATTGTAACACGCATAGATCCTCCTGCACACGGGCATCAATCAATCATCATCAGTTGTTTTGTTTTCAAACTTTCTTAAGTTTAAACCTAGACTATCAATAGATACTTTGATCAAGTATCTTCAGGTGTCAACAGGTAAGCAATCATGGCACACCTAGACTTCAATAGACATTTATCCTAATGACCTAAGTCTCATCAGGGCTGCTATGGTTCAAAACAACTCTCACTTCACATCCCTATTCATCCATCATTGGCATCGAGAAATTTTGTTCACACAAACTGGGGCATCTATTTTCCTAAGACAAAAACGCTATCTTGCAAACAAAAGCACTAAACCCCTAACAAAAGCGCTTAATCAACCCTACAAAAGCACTAAAATTGCAAAAGCGCTACAAGACCTATGCAATAGCACTGCTTAAAGACAAAAGTGCTCAATTGACCCCTCAATAGCGCTAAATAAACAATAGTGCTTAAACATGCATACAATAGCGCTGAACTTTTCAAAAGCGCTCAAACAACAACCCAATAGCGCAATTGCGACACAAAAGCGCTAGTCAATTGGACAAAAACGTCAAAACATAGTTTCAATGCTATTGTCTTGACTCAACTTGGACACAACAAAAAACATGTCACAAATGCATAAAATTCAAAATTTCAAATTTACGTACCGCTGGTCTGTAGTCCTCTGGCTGTTGGAATCGACAAACTCGCTCGAAACGGTGTTCTGCAATGGGTACCTGCATCCTGACTGCTGCTCACTGCTCCACAAAGGTCACTATCAGAGCTCTGAATTCACACTGGTCGCGGTAACAAATGACCCTGTTTTCACCCCTTTCTCCCCATATAAACCCTTCATCGTCATCGTAACTTTCCCCCGCTCACCGCCGTGGTCCCCGTGAACTTCCTGAGCCTCCCATTTCTCCATTTTATCTCCGATTTCTTCTATTTTTCACCTGTATTGCTAACTTCTTCTTTTCTATCACCCTACCAATTTTCATTCTTTTTTGAGAGATCGCCTGATTTTTTGAAAATTCTCGGCCCATCTCTCAAGGGCACATACCACCCATTAAATCTACATTTTATGGGGCATTTCTTCACACCTATTTCTTTTTTTTTGAAATGACGCGATAAACCGCACTGTCTCAAAGAGGGGCAAATGTAATCACATAAATCTGTCCAATTTAATTAAATGAATATTTCTTATTTATTTGATTAAAAATCCACTAGCCATCAGTTAATTAAATTAACATTTAATTAATTCATCTTCAAACATTCTCCTATTAATTAAATAAATTATTCAATTTATTTTAATTAATTCATTATACCAAATTCACAAATCAATTAAATGAATAAATCATATTTATGTCATTTAATCCCCTATTCCTCTTTTAAATAAATTAAATCAAACATTTATTTAATTCATTTATCCCCCCACTTGCATTTTCCTACAAATGCAACTTGCACACATTTATTGAAATAAATTAATTTATTTTAAATAAAAATCCTATTTTCCCTCACCCACCAAATCCACTTGCAAACCTAAACCCCTTCTAGATTCTTCTAACCCTTTCCTAATTAGCCTAATCCATCCCCTAATTATTGTCACATTCCTAAACAACTTGGAGTCACTTCTCAAAGACTTCAAAGTCTTTGAAAATCATTTAATGCTTTGTGTGTTCAACAATTTAACTTCAAAAGTCTTCCAAAACCACTAATGGCTCTTACATGACCATTTATGGTTCTTACATAACCATTTATGGTTATTTCAACTTGCACTCATGTGTTTCCTCAAACATTTATTGCTTTGACTAGGGTTATCCCTTTTGCATTTGCACAAGAGTTTATCCATTGGATAAAAGCTTTATTCTTTTAATAAAGAATTTATTCACTCAACCCAACCTTGACCCTAACCCCCAAGTTAACTCCCAGGTCATGTCAAACATTTAATGCTTATTCCCTCTCCTCTCAACCTATCTCACATTGACACTTGTCATCCTGAGATTGGGTTGAAAGCCCTCACATGGATTGAATACCATTCAATCTTGACCCTTGTTGAGATTACTCAATCTCAACCATCCATTGCTCCATTTAACCTATAAATAGAACCCATTTCTTCATAATCCAGATCTTGAAAACTTGTATGCATTTAGTCTATAGTGAATTTTAGAGAGCATTTAGCATAAATCACTAATATATTGTTATCTTGGACTAAAATAAATCTTAGTTTTTTTTCATAATATGTTTAATTAATTTGTTTTACACTTGCATAGCATAAGCTTGAGATCATCCACAATCTTGAATCTCCATAAGCATCCATAGTGCAAAAAGCTGTTGAGGGCTACACTATTTTGGAACTTGGAGAGGAGAGGAACAAAGGAGAAGGAGCTAAGAACATGTTAAGAGGCATTTGGAGATGCCTTTTTATATTTGTGTCATTTGTTAAATATGTTAGCATGATCTTAGTATCTCTTTTGATATGTCTGCTTAGGTTAATCTTTGGTTGAATAACACTAACATTAATCCTGTTTCTTGTTGTTTTTGGTGTGTTATTATACCACAGGTTTTAATCTAACCTTGTCTGTTTTGCAGAGCATCATTTGGTGAACCCGATGTGAATCCAAGCACCCAAAACTTAAAAAAACAAACCAACTAACATGTTTGAATGTTGAAATTGACACACAGGTTGCGCTTTAGCGCTTTTGATCGCATTGTAGCGCTATTGCAACTTGTTATTCTAGTGCTATTATTTTTACAATAGCGCTATTGTCTCAAGTTTGGCGCTATTGTGATACTTATCCAATCTGGCATACCAGACTCCAGGGGCTCGCTTCAATCCATACGATGCTTTCTTCAACTGACAAACCATGTCCTTTTCATTTGTCAGCTGAAATCCATCGAGTTGCTCAATATAGACTTCTTCTTCCAACTCACCGTTAATAAAGGCTGATTTGACATCCATCTGATAAACCTTGAAATCTTTTTGAGAAGCACAGGCAAGAAATAATCTAACAACTTCAATTCTAGCCATTGGAGCAAAAGTCTCCTCATAATCAATTCCATCCACCTATGAATAACCCTTACAAACAAGTCTTGATTTATTCCTAACAACTTCACCCTTTTCATTCAACTTATTCTGGAATACCCATTTAGTTCCAATTACATTTTTATCCTTTGGTCTAGGAACAAGAATCCATGTATCATTTTTCTGATTCAGTTCTTCTTCCATAGCTTTAATCCAATTTTTATCTTTACATGCTTCATCAACATCTTTAGGTTCAATCTTAGAAATCAAACAAATTTCTTTAGCAAGTCTTCTCCTAGTCATCAAAAATTTATTCTTATCACCAATAATCTATTTTTCTGAATGATTCAACCTCACATACCTAGGAGTTTAAAGATTTTCTTGAATTTCAGGCTCTTGAACTCTTTCTTCTGTACTAGCTTCTCTTTCATTCTAAGACATTTCTGGATCAATCTGAACTTGAATTTGGGTCTACACTTGCTTTCCTTTATCTGCACTGAGAATCTAATCATTTGAATAATATCCAAAGTATCTGGGTTGATACTTATTTCCTTCATCAACTTTCACATTAGCACTTTCAACAATCTTTATCAATCTTTTATTATAACATCGGTAGGACTTTCTCTTACTAGAATAACCAAGAAAAATTTCTTCTTCACATCTTGCATAAAACTTTCCAAGATCTTCATCTCTTTCGATATAACATTTAATACCAATTTTTTTGAAATATCTAATAGTAGGGGCATGACCAAACCATAACTCATAGGGCATGACCAAACCATAACTCATAAAGAGTATTACTAGTATCACCTTTGACATTTACCCAGTTAAGAGTGTATACTGTAGTACTCACAACTTCTCTCTAAAACACATGCAGAACATTTCTTTCAATCATCATGGTTCTAGTAGCTTCTTGAACTAATCTATTCTTTGTCTTTACAACACCATTTTGCTGTGGCTTTCTAGGAGAGATAAATGTCTCTTAACTCTATGCCCTTCATAGTATGCATTAAACTCACTAGAAGTGAATTCTCCACCTCTGTCAGATCTCAGACACTTCAACTTCAATGTAGTCTCAGTTTCAACCCTCGCTTTGAAAATTTTGAACTTCTCCAACGCTTCAGACTTCTCCCTTAAGAAGGCAACCCACATTATTCTTGAATAATCATCAATCAACAACATGAAGTACTTGTCACCATGCAAGCTTATCACTCTAGAAGGACCACACATATAAGTATGTACAAGATCCAACAATCCATTAGAATTATACTATTTTCTCTTATAAGTAACTCTTGTCTGCTTACCTAACTGACATTCCTTACATACTGGATTAGAAGGTGTTGATATGTGGCGATTGATTAACAAAGTATTGTACACTCAGCACGTATACTTGTTGATGAAAACCGACATTGTAATAAAACCCTAAAAAGGCCGACTTTGTTTGTTGCCCTAAAAACGCATGTTATAAGCAGCTGGGATACTTAAGGCATTGTAAGGTTGATGTACTGTTTTTGCTGGATAATAAGAAAGATTGGACGGCCGTGTATGGTGGACGTAATCCATTTTGGGTGAACCACGTTAAATCTCTGTGTTATCTGTGTCCTATTTTATTTCTTTATCTTTTGTATTTAAATCTGCATATAATTGTTAGTTCATATTTGCTTCGGATTTGCTAGAAACCCTAACAGAAGGCTTTATTAGCTTCGGTAGATCTCTCACTACTTGAGTAGAACTTATCTTAACCATTCAATCAAAATTTACATGACACATTCTTCTATGCCATAACCAAATTTCATCAACCTGAGCAATCAAACAACTTTTACCACCAACATTCAAGTGAAAGATATTACCCTTAGTCTTTGTCCTTGATGTCTCAGTTCCTGAGCTACTCAAGATCTCACATTTTCCATTCTTGAATTGCAAGTTATATCCCTTATCAACCATCTGACCAACAACACTCAAAAGATTGTGCTTTAAACCTTTAACATACAACACATCATCAAATTTGTGCTTACCATCAAGAGAAATAGAACCTCTACCACAAATTACACAAGCTTTGTTATTGCCAAATATTACTATACCACCATCATACTTTTCCAAATTTCCAAATTTACTCTTATCACCTATCATATGATGAGAGCAATCACTATCTATTACCCATTCATCTTTCTCCTCAACTTTAGCAGCCAAAGTTTTCTCCTCATTAATGCAACTTGTAGAATCCGTAGTTATAGGATCATCTAACTTGATAACAATGAACACAAATTGATCTCCTCAATTTTCCTTATCCGACTCATCATTTGTCACACCTTCATCAACAACATAATAACACTTCTTCTGATATTTAGGCTTATATGGATTAAATGGCTTCTTAGGATTTCTATCTCTTTCCTAACACCTTGATGCAAAATTTCCTATATTATTACATGAAAAACATTTAAGAGGTAACTTTCCTTCATACTTACCAACACCTTTAGGCAATCTTTTGGCAATAAGTGCTTAAAGCTCCTCAATCTCTCTTTCTTCATCTTTCATCTCTTTCATCTATTTCTCATATTTGGATACTCTTGTAGAATTTTCTCCCAAATCATATCTCTTCTTCCTGGAAACAGTAGCTAAGAATGTAGATTCAGTCTTAGGAAGAGAGTCTCCAAACTCACTCAACTCAAAAGGAGCAAGTTTACCAATTGGTATCTCTTGTCACATTTGTCACAATCTGGATCTTGTAAATAGCAGTAACTTTATGTTTGTAAGCAACAGGCAAGAATCTTGATACTTTAGCAACAATCTCAGATTCTTCTAACACTCCACCGACACATCTGATTCTAGATACAAGCTCATTCACTTTCTGTATAAAACAAGTAATATTCTCATCTTCACTCATCTTCACTCATCTTCAGGTTTTCATATTTTCCTTTCAAACTTTGCAACTTAGCAATCTTCACATGACTATCACCTTCATGCATGGTCACCAATTTTATCTAGATTTCATGAGTAGTCTTTAAGTTTACAGCATTAATCATTTCAAAATTTGTTAAGGCACTCAACAATGCTTCCTTAGGTCTAATGTTGAATTATGCTTCCTTTATCTCATCCGGATTAGTAGGACCATTCTAAGGAACATTATATACATTGTTAGTAATCTTCTAGTACTCTTCTCCAATGCATCTCAAATGACAATGCATCTAGCTTTTCTAGAGAGTGTAGTTCGTTCCATCAAATCTCAGACTATCCTTCTTGAAAGCAAAGGTTGCCATCCTGAATCTCCTCAAGTGGTCAAGCTTCTTCTAGAGGATCTAGCTCTCATACCAATTATTGGCAACTGTAATGGAGGGAATTTGACACCTCAAGGATGATGCATCATTAAGGACAAATTGTCCTTCTAATTACCTCTGCGAATTGGCGTTGAGATGAGCCAGGGGATAAAATAAAAAACTAGGAAATGTGCCCATGATCCAAGATTCATAGACGGCTCTATCAAGCGTTTGTCCTAAGGATGAGCGCACAGAGCTAGGACACAATCGCAACGTGCTATCATCCTATATGGATGAAGTACAGAGCGTGTATGAAAAGTTTCGAATACGTGGATAATATGATGAAACATAGAAAAATGAATGGACTAACCTAAAAGTTGCGAGATGCGAAATGACTGAAATAAAACAAAAGGAAGGGAGAAGGATGAAAACACTCACAATCTGTCCACGATTGAAGCCTCCCGCTAAATTATGATTCTCTCACCCCCATGAACCTACACACAAGCAAGAAGGGAAAATATTGGGGTTGTGTTTTGGAGCTTGCCTAAGTTAGACCCCTATTTTGGTGTTTCCACCTCCACGTACAACCCAAGAAGCCACGTGAATAATAATACGATAAAGATAATTAAAAGGATGCAACAAAAGATTGATAAAAAGGTATTGGAAATGAAAGAAAGAGATAAAGGAAACTCCCCTTTCACAAACAATTGTTGGAAATGCTAGTGTAGTGTACTTGAGATGCTGCAACAATGGTAGTGTTGATGGAATGTTGTCCAAAGTGGTTTCCAAGAGCTTAACCTGCAAGAAGATTGCCAAACTTGCCAAAGGATCCTTCCAAAATGCCTCCAAAGTGAAAGATAAAGGCTCAGGAAGGAATTCGAACATCGGTGTGCAAATGCAGAGGCGTTACGATTTCTTCTAGGCATAGGTGTAACACTCAAACGACCACCTATAGATTGTCAGATTAGCAAGATGCTAGCGTGTCGTGCGGATGTCTTCACGCCGTGCCTATGTCCCCAAAGGTGATAGGTTGGCGGATTTGGTAATGCTTCAGCCAGAGTTGACATGGATGATTTGAGTGGACAAGAGGACATGATGGCGGATCCTGACCTCCGATGACATGGAGGAAAAGCACCATTTGTCACATTAATTACAAGGGATAATATTTTTAATATTACATTTTGCCCCCACTTTAGCGAGCATGCCTTTGTCGAGGGATGCGAAGCTAAAGTAGATGAAGATTTTTGTTGATCAGACAAGGTTGCCCCCAACGAGATGATGTCAAGATTTGGTATAGATGTTTCTATTTGGTACATCTCAAACACACTAGCTGTAGACTAGCGTGATGGAAGATAAGATAAAGAAATGGATAAGATAGTGTAACAGAAACAAACCTCACTCTAGAGGAAAGCCCTTGGCTATGGAAAGATACGAGATAAGAAGCCACCATTGGTATAGGATACGTCAGTATGGGTAGAAAGTTGCATTATGCTAGACGGCTATACTATAGGGCGTGATATGTCAATATGGATAACCATACGATAGGACAGATAAAGATAAAATTTTGCCAGCATGGGTAGCGACATGCTAGATAGCCATGCAATAGGGCAGATGAAGATAAATTTGCTAGCATGGGCAATGACCGCTAGATAGCCATGCGATAGGGCAGATAAATTTGGTAAGTAGTAGATTGGCCCCTACAAAGGCACTCAAGAATGGTTTGGCCCCGATGTAGACGATCGTGAGAAAAGGAAAGATCAAGTCATTTGTGTTAGCAACAACCAAGAAGGAAGACTGAGAGGGGGGGGTGAATCAGTCCTCACTAGAATATAAAAATTTAAACACAATAATAGATCTACCAAATTATAGTAATAGATAGATAATCAAGTTAACAACACAACACACAACACCAAGATTTTGACGTGGAAAACTCGGTTAAGGGAAAAACCACAATGGGATCTTACCCACAGTAAGATGATACTCTGCAGTAGTATGTGGAAATATTACAATGGCAAATGCACATGCATTTAGGAACACTGCCTAGAGCTCACTTCTCAAAAGATATTTGCCTGGAAGGCTACATCCCTAAGGGAAGTCTCACTAACTTACAATTAGATTCAGACTACAATCTGAAAGATGTGAATTGAAAGAATAACATCTCCAAATGCCTGATTACTGTTATAGTTAAGCATAGTTATCTGCTTTGCAACACCAATCTCACCTCAAACTCAACACTATAAATCACTTGTTCCCACACAAATCTCTCTTCTGATAATGTAGACACAATATCGACACCCAAAATAATTCACCTATATATACAATTCATCAACCTTGATAACAAGGTCGACTAAACCCTAACCCTCAACTCACAATTACAAGATTACATCACATGATACAAAGATCGATCACTAGACCAATATAATGATTTACATATCATTGCATGGTCCTAAAGAAAATTCCCAAATGATCAACTCCACTAGAAATCACGCTAAGATCAACTGCAACATGCTACACCACCAGAAATACCGCATAACATGAAAATCAATACCGATTGATGACAACCACCAAACACTCACACAACGATCAATGCAGATCACCAAAACAAATAGGAAATGACTAGAAAACACCAGAAAGCATGTTATAGTCATCCAAAACAATTGCACCAACACCATTTTTCAAATCTTCATCAGTCAACGTCTAGAAGCTCAAGAACACAACCGATCAACAACTGTCATGACGAAAGATAACTTGCAGAGCACCAAATCACAAACCATCTGAAATGAAGATACACAAGACCAACCAAAACAATATCCCAAAGTCTCAGCACAAGATCTGATCACACCAAAATATACCAGAGGAAATATCAGCCTTTGCAAAATAGTGATCAACATAACCAAACTACAAACCGGATCAGAAAATCTTTCCAATCACACCAGAGTAAATCATAGGAATATGTTGACATCAATCAAAATAGCCTATCATAGAAACAACAATGACCAAACGTGACCAACAGTCTCCCCCTTTGGCATTGTTAGCAACATATGAATGTGAAAAACAATCAATGCAAAGAAAGAAGATGTCACTAGCAAACTCCCCCTAAGATCAAGACAAAAAAATAGTTTTTCACATGATCTTCTCCCCCTTTGAAAACAATACCAAAGATCTCAAATCAAATAACCAAAATTATTCTCCCCCTTTGAATATGGAACACAAATTGATTTCCCCAAAACATAGACTACTCCAGCAGAGGAGTAGCACCAAATCATCAATCCAGATAAAAGAATAAGGCTCTGAAATCCACCGGATCGATGCAAATCAATGCATCCAGTTCTCATCAGGAGGGGTGGATACCCCTAACTTGTCTCTCAAATAAACAAATGTATATGCAGGAATAGGCTTGGTGAATGTATTAGCTATCTGTTCCTTTGCAGATACATACTCTAGCTTCACCTTCTCCTTATTGACTTGCTCTATCAAGTAATGATATTTGATTGATATATGCTTAGTCTTCGAATGTTGCACTAGATTATTTGACATGTTGATGGCACTAGAATTATCACATTGTATAAAAGTAGGCTCATCATGAATAACTCTGATATCTTTCAACATTTTCTTCATCCAAACCACTTGAGTGCAATTACTAGCAACAACAATGTACTCAGGTTCACCAGTAGATAATGACACTGAATCTTGTTTCTTGCTAGCCCATGAAACTAGCTTATTACCTAAAAATAATATTCCATCGATAGTGCTCTTCCAATCATCTACATCACTAGTCCAATTAGCATCAATGTAGGCACACAACATGAAATCATCATTCCTTGAGTACCATAAACCATAATCCACAGTTCCCTTCAGATATCTGAATATCCTCTTAACAATAGTGACATGACTCTCCTTCGGATCTGATGAATAATGATGAACTACTAAGGTCCTAACTGGTACTGAGAGGGGGGGGGGGGGTTATCAGTACACACAAAAACTTGTTCAGACACTTTGACAAATCAAAACACAGCTGACTGGTTGTCTTCACCACTGAACTTAACCATAGCAATACTGGTTAAACAAAAGTACTTCAGACAACTATACTGGCTAAACAAAAATACTTCAGACAACATACAACAGATCTCAAATCTTGATGACTACTTCACCGATATAATCATGCATGAGTTGTATCAATAATACCACAACCATTTAACACTGCATGCATATCTAACTTAATCTGAATCACACAATCATCACATGAAAAAACTCACAACCCATAACGCACAGATTTTTCACGTGGAAACCAAAATGGGAAAAACCACAGTGGGGATGAATACCCACAAGCTTGTTTGTGAACTCTTTTGAAGCCCGCTCTCTTAGGAGCCTAGTCCAGTTAAAGACTTTACAATAAAGGTTCTGTTAGAAACCAATCCTATTAGAGATCACTCGGTTAAGGGATGGCTATATACCCTGTTAAAGGTTACCTTGCTAGAGGATTTAAATAACTCAATGAACTTGAGCCACCTGGTTAGAGGATTTACAACAAAGCCTGTTAAAGCTACCTGGTCAAGGGATTTACCTTCTGTTGAAATGGTTAGAAGACAATAGGTAAAACACTCCTATATGATAACAACACTTCTTGCTAAGGTAGATCCTTTTCAGTTCCTCTCTTCTGCAATCACACTCTACAGATTCCACACTGGTCTGGCAAGTATCAAAACATGTGGACACACACACACAACTTTTACCAACACTACAATAACAAAACTCATCGACCTTATAGATAACAATTAGGTCGGTATCATAAACCCTAAACCCTAAACATTTTAGGTTTACAATTACAAGCGGTCCAATCCTAACTGTCAAATACATTAAATAGATCTCAAGTCATTTATGCATCGTCCAATCCTCACTGCATCTGGAAAACAATAAACCATCACGCGCTTTTCTCATACCTCTAAGAAAAACACACATTCTTGAGGTAGACATTCAATGCATTCGATCTTCACGTGCAAGATCCTCAAAGAAATCCTTCACGTACACATAGTTGACGTGGCATCTTTATCCTTATCCTTGTTCTTAACTAACTCATCACAAAAAATCATCGGTTGCACTGCACAAGCCAAACCAGAAACCCTAGAGTTGAACAGAGACTACTAACCGGTAGTCACACTTAGTGAACCCCGACACTAGTCTACTCAATCCTGGTTGACCATAACCGCTTCCAATCTTCCTACCAATGCATACCGGTTCACTTGCTTGAGCACTTATTGACATCAATGACAACATATATTGTCACCGCTTCATCATATGCCAACATGATCAACTTAATATATATCAACCATACATACAACATGCATAATGTCAGACCTAGTCTGAGCAAGATATAGCAGTCCACCAACCATATATTTGTACAAACTCTGATTAGCTTTCAGAGATTCATCATTTTTAGACAATTTACAACTAGTCACCATAGGAGTTTCAACCGATTTGGAGTCATCTAATCCAAACTTCTTTAGCAACTCCTTCACATAGTTAGTTTGAGATATGAATATACCTTTTCCTGTCTGTGAAATTTGAAAACCTAAGAAAAATTTCATCTCACCAATCATAAAAATTTTAATTTTTTTTTGCATATCACCAACAAGCTTCATGCTCAAGTCATCATCACCACCAAAGATAATATCATCAGCAAATACTTAAACAAATAGAAAGTTATCATTTTATATCTTGAAATACAGATTACTGTCAGCAACACCTTTAGTAAATCCCAATTTCAACAAGTATTTGTCTAATCTAGCATACCAGGCTCTAGGAGCTTGTTTCAATCCATAAAGGGCTTTCTTCAACTTACATACCATGTCTCCATCATCCGACAGTGAAAATCCATCAGGCTGTTCAATGTAAACCTCTTCTTCTAGATCACCATTCAAAAAGGCTGATTGGACATCCATTTGATAAATCTTGAAATCTTTTTAAGCAACATAACCAAGCAACAATCTAACAGCTTCAAGTCTAGCAACCAAAGAAAAAGTCTTCTCATAATCAATTCCTTCTTGTTGTGAGTAACCTTTGCAGACTAGTCTAGCATTATTTCTGACAACTTCACCGACTTCATTAAACTTGTTTCTAAATACCCATTTAGTACCAATAACATTATTATCCTTAGGTCTAGGCACAAGTTCCCAAGTATTATTATTTTCAATTTGATCTAGTTCTTCTTCCATAGCTCTCATCCAATTTCATCTTTACAAGCTTCAACAACATCTTTAGGTTCAACTTTAGAAATCAAACATACTTCTTCAACAACTAACCTTCTTCTAGTCATCACACCTTTATTCTTATCAACAATAATCCAATTTTCAAAATGATTCAGTCTTACACACCTCAGAGTCTTCTAATTGTTCTGATTCTTAGGTTCCTAAACATCTTCACTGGCAGCAACAACATCAATATTAATAGTCTCTACTAGATCATTCTTCTTAGGCTCTTCAGGTCAAATAGGAGCTAAAACAACATGTTGACCATCATCATAACCATATGCTTTGATCTCCTTCCCAAGGTTCTCATCCACTTTCACATTTTCACTCTTAACTATCTTTCTCAGTCTCTTATTATAGCATCTGTAGGCTTTTCTCTTAGTTGAATATCTCAAGAAAATACCTTCATCACTTCTAGCATCAAACTTTCTTATATCCTCATCTCTCTTGATATAACATTTTGTACCAAATAATCTAAAATATCTTACAGTAGGAACATGACCAAACCATAACTCATAAGGGGTCTTATCGGTATCACCTTTGATGTGAACTCTGTTGAATGGGTAAACAACAATGCTAATGGCTTCTCTCTAGTAGATCTTCACAACATTTCCTTCAAGAAGCATAGTCCTTGCAGCATCCAAAACAATTATGTTCTTCCTCTTAACAAATCGGTTTTGCTGAGGGGTTCTAGGAGTAGACAATTGTCTTCTAATTCCATGCATCTCACATAATGAATTGAATTCACTGGAACAAAATTATCCACCTCTATTAGATCTTAGACATTTCACCTTCAATCTAGACTCAGTTTCCACCTTAGCTTTGAATATTTTGAATTTGTCCAATGGTTATGATTTCTCCTTAAAAAAGACAACCCACATCATCTTGGAATAATCATCAATTAGCAGCATAAAATATCTATCACCCTAAACACTTCTAACATTTGTAGGTCTACATAGGTCAGTATGCACAAGATCTAGCAGTACATCAAATGTATATTATTTTCTCTTGAAATAAATTCTTTTTTTCTTATCCAACTGACATTCCTTACATAGCGGATTAACAGGCTTAACAATCTTACACAAATCTCTAACAACATGTGTAGAAAAGATCTTAATCATTGAATCAAAGTTCACATGACACATCCTTCTATGCCACAACCAAATCTCATCTATCTTAGCAATCAAACAACTTTTTTCACCAGGATTCAAATGAAAAATGTTACCTTCAGTCTTAGTTGCATACACAATCTCTATACCAGAGGCATTCAAGATCTTGCATTTACCATCCTTGAATTATAGATCATAACCCTTATCAACCATCTTTCCAACACTCAAAATATTATGCTTCAAACCTTCAACATACAAGAGATCACCAGTGTTATTCTTACAATCAAAAGAAATAGAACCTCTCCCACAGATTACACAAGGTTTAATTGTTATCTCCAAATCTAACTATTCCACCATTATACCTTTCCATGCTTACAAATTTTATTTTATCACCAGTCTTATGATGTGAACAATCGCTATCAATCACCCATTCATCCTTTTCTTCTACCATAGAAGCCAAACCTTTCTCCTCAACATAACAACTAGTGAGATCAATAGGTACAGGTCTATCTTCTTTAATGACAATAAACACAACTTCATCTCTTTCTGATTCATCATCTGTAACACCTTCATCTGTAGCATAATAATAGTTCTTCTCGTTCCAAAACTTCCAGTTAAACTTATAAGGATTATCATACTTCTCATACTTCTCATATCTATCATGCTTATCAAACTTATCATGCCTGTCATACTTAGCCATTCTATGGGCATCTAGAAGGAAAATTTCCTATCTTATTACAAGAGAAACATTTCAAGGGAAACTTTACATCATACTTATCGACACCTTTAGGCAATCTCCAAGCAATTAGTTCTTCAAGCTCATCAAGCTCTCTTTCTTTCTCTTCAAACTATTCTCTCTCTCTCTCTCTCTCTCTCTCTCTCTCTCTCTCTCTCTCTCTCTCTCTCTCTCTCTCTCTCTCTCTTTCTCTCTCTCTCTCTCATATCTTGATATTCTGCACTCATCAGGATCATACTTCTTCTTACCGGATATAGATGTAGATGCTCTAAATGTTGTCTCAAACTTTCCATGTGATTCTCCAAACTCACTTAGCTCAAATGCAACAAGCTTTCCAACCAACACATCTCTTGTCACTATAGTCACACTTCATATCTCATCGAAAGCAACAACCTTATGTTTATAAGAAGGAGGCAAAGGTCTCAGCACCTTGGAAACAATTTCATCTTCCTCAATGCTTCCACCGACACATCTGATACCTAGAACAAGGTCATTCACCTTAGACATAAAAGAATGTATGTTGTCATCATCTCCTATCTAAAACGTGTCATATTTTCCTTTTAAACTCAACAACTTAGCAAATTTCAGCTGTTTGTCACCTTCATACAAAATCTCAAGATTCTCTTTGATCTCATGTGCTGTCTAAAGTCCCATAACATTTGTCATTTCTTAATTAGTCAGGGAACTAAGCAATGCTTCCTTTGCTCTGATGTTATATTATGCTTCCTTAACCTCATCTGGAGTAGATGGTCCATTTTGAGGAGCAACATAGGGATTCTTTGTGATCTTCCAGTAATCTTCTCCAAGACATTTCAAGTGAACCTCCATCTAGTTCTTCCATATAGTATAGTTGCTTCCATCAAACCTTGAACTGTCCTTATTGAAAAGAATACCTTGAGCTACCATCCCAGATCTTCTCAAGCGATTAAGCTTCTACTGGAGGATCTTTCTCTGATACCAATTGTTAGTAGTAGCCAAGAAGGAAGACTAAGAGGGGGGTGGGGGTGAATCAATCTTTACCAGAATACAAAACTTTAAGCACAATAACAAATCTACCAAATTACAACAATAGATAGATAATAAAGTTAACAACACAACACACAACACCAAGATTTTGATGTGGAAAACCCAGTTAAGGGAAAAACCATGGTGGGATCCTACCCACAGTAAGTTAATACTTTGGAGTAGTATGTGGAAATATTACAATGGGGAATGCACATGCATTCAGACACATTGCCTAGAGCACATTACTCAAATGATATTTTCCTAGAAGGCTACAACTCTCAGGGAAGTCTCATTGACTTACAATACGATTCAAACTACAATCTGGAAGAAGTGAACTGAAAGAATAACATCTCCAAATGCCTGATTACAGTTCTAGTTAAGCATAGTTGTCTTCTCTGCAACACCAATCTCACCTCAAACTCAACACCGAATTATAAATCACTTGTTCCCACACAAATCTCTCTTCTGATAATGCAGACACAATATCGACACCCAGAATAATTCACCTATATATACAATTCATCAACCTTGTTAACAAGGTCGGCTAAACCCTAACCCTCAACTCATAATTACAAGATTACATCACACGATACAAATATCGATCACCGGACCAATATAATGATTTACATAGCATAGCATGTTCCTAAAGAAAATTCCCAAATGAGAAACTCCACTGAAAATCATGCTAAGATCAACTACAACATGCTACACCACTAGAAATATCGCATAATAGGAAAATCAATACCGGTTGATGAAAACCACCAAAAAATCACATAACGATCAATGTGGATTGCCAAAATAAATAGGAAACAACTATAAAACACCAGAAAGCACGTTAGAATCATCCAGAATAGTTGCACCAACACCATTTTTTGTATCTGCATTGGTTAACGTCTAGAAGCTCAAGAACACAACTAATCAACAACTGTCATGAAGAAAGATAACTTGCGGAGAACCAAATCACAAACCATTTGAAATAAAGATACAAAAGACCAACCAAAACAATATCCCAAAGTATTAGCACAAGATTTGATCACACCGGAATATACCAGAGGAAATATCAACCTCTACAAAACAGTGATAAGGAAAACCAAACTACAAAAATGGATCAGAAAATCTTTCCATTCACATCGGAAAAAATCATAGGAATATGTTGACATCAACGACAATAACATATCCTAGTAGCAGTAATGACCAACCATGACTAACAGTTTGGCCCCGACCTAGGCGATCTTAGAAAAGAAAAAGATCGAGTGGTTTGGTCTCCACCTAGGCAAACAAAGAAAACAATAGATAAAAGACACCAATGCAAAAGCTAGAAGGATAAATGCCAAAGCTAAAAAGATAAGTGCAGATATGATGGCTCCCCCTTAGAATGATAGGCATGGAAGGAATGTCATTCTTAGGAAAATAACAATTGTGGCACGTCAACATGGCAAGATGTTTTCGTGGAATGCCATCAAGAGCAAGTGGCACTAGACATCCACAATATCAAAAGATGCAGTGCAAGAGGACAAGGGGATCCAATAGTTTGGCATCAGAACCCATAGTAGTGTTGAAAGGATATATAGTATCACTGTGAGATGGGTGTATCATCATAGTGCCAAATTTCTCAGATCTAAAGAAGAGAACATGAAGACAAAGAGAAAATAAAATTTGGGTCAACATGGAAGAAATCAAAGGATGCCCCCAACGCTTTGCATCATCCCCAAATATCAAATAGAAAGATACAACAAATAGAAGAAGGAGGTAGATAAATAGAGGAATGTGTATGAAAAAAAATCCCCTGTATCCGAGAACCTACGAAGTAACTTGGGTCCTTCAGGAGAGAACAACAGATAAAAAAAGGAAACCTCCCATATCAGAGTACCTATGGAGTAACTTGGGTCATGCGGAAGGGAACAAACAGAAAAAGCAAGAATGATGGAACACAATCATGCACACATGCAAACAGATGTAGATGAAAAATAAGTCCTAACAATCAACCCTTAGGAGGGGATCATACTGCAAGAGATCATCATCCTCAAGAAGAGTCTCATCCTCCCAATCTAGGTCATAGGGAGAAGGGGGGAAAGCTCAGAGAGGGACTATCACAAGGGTTGCACCGGGTGCCTCACCAGAAGCAAGAGAAAGAGACAAAGCAACAATGATGTCTTTGTCTATAGGATCGGAGGAGGCGAGGGTCAATGATTGCATGAAGATCGTAGACAAGGTCGGGATGTCCTCCAAGGAGTCAAACATGCAAGCTTCCATGGAGGAAGCAGGTGACTCACTTGGAGATGATGAAACAAGAATGAAATTGTCGGCCTCTAGAAGAGGGGTAGTGACAAACTCAGGAAAAGGTGGGGCCTTCTCAATCATACAAACAGAAATAGGCAAACCAATAGGCACTGAGACAGGGAGAGGAAGGGATGAAGAACATACCTGTGAAGACTTGCACCGTCGGAACTCTGGAACAGGGCCCTACTAAAACTTGTGATTACATGGGATAGGAGTGTCAAGCCTTCTATCAACCATAGAAGGCTAAAGGACCCTAGGAAAACTCAGATGCTGAAGCAGTGGTGAAGTAGTTAGGGCAAACAAATTTTCACTAGGCACCACCTATGTATTCGACATGATCAGGGGCTGAGACAAGGGAGGCATGTCCAACAAAGAAGTGATAAGAGGCAGCTCCAAAGTTGGAGCAATGAAAACTAACACCCGTTTAGAGGGAGGTTGATCAAAAAACCCTGAAGCAACAGGGAGAAAGACTGAAAAAGGTATGGATATGGGAGCAACTAAGGGAATAGGCTTTGAAACAGCAGTGTTGGGCATCAGAGCCACACTAGTGGAGTTTAAGGTAGTGTCGCACTCTCGAGCTCGGCCCCATCAAAAGTGTTTACGCTCACGCACATGCTGATTCTGACAGAGGTGAGGACCACCAACTGAAGCTGGAGAGGACTCAAGAGCATCATACTCCATAGGAGAGGCCTCCAAAATTGTGTCAAGGATGGGAGAAGGCCCAACTGATGAAACATGAGGTGCATCCTGGATAGGCACCACATTCACAAAAATGGGCGCCCTCCCTCAATTCACTCGAGGAGCGGTCGAAGGAATAGAGGGTGTTGGCACAAACTATGAGGAAGGTGCAAGCAGAGACAATGGAACATGAGAAGAGAGCTTCCCTTTCTTGTAGCAATATGGTTGAGGAATGTTAGCCATGATCGAGAGTTTGAAGGGAGGGCGAGTCGCGTACTTCAACAACGTGGGTGCCTTTCCCTTGGCTGCACTAGGTGTAGTCATAGGAACAACAGACACCGCTGGAGGCTATGCGGTCCTAGGAGAACACGAAGGTCTATTTGAGGGAGAGGGATTATCCTCAACCCCCGATGATGAGGAGACATGAGGCACTACCCACTCCAAGACCAAAATTGATGGAGGAGGGGTCCATGCAAGAGGTGGCAATGAAACACTAGGTTGCACAAATTTAGGGGCCAAATCCATCGTTTTATACCGATAATAAGCACAATACATTAAATCATCGCGGGGACGAATGGGCCCCACCGGAGAAAGCCAAAATTGGTCCAACAAAAAATCCCCATGGGCAATTAGTGGTTGGTATCCAGTGTCCTGGATGACATGCACTGTGCCCTTATGGGGAAACTTGAGACATTTGTGCACAATCAAGGGGATTCCTCCCATAGCAATCAACCAAGGAATATCAAGCTTAACTCAGAAGAGGTTCAATTCAGGAATGATGATGAACACAGAGGACACTGCCTTATGCCCTATGAGGACCATCGAGGTGATACTACCCAAGGGGCGAATAGAGAACCCATCATGCATCCTCAAAGTTACACAACATTCATCATACATTGGTCTATGCTAGTTGTTCACAAAGAGAGTCTCCTCTGTGATAACATCGACTCTGCTAGATGGGTCAACCATCACACCTGTGACAATTTGACCATTCAAATTGGTAGGGACATAAAGGGGAGTAGGCTCTTCGCAATATGGGGCATCCAGAGGGGTAAATGACAATGACAAATCAGATACCTCCCCCTTCTGGGTCAGAGGTGTGCTAATGGGGGTGATGGTGACCATGTTCACATATGGAGCATCATTTGAAGAAGGCTCAGATGCAGAAATAAAATTTGTCAAGTGTGGAGGGAAGGGATTAGTGAAGATCTGCAAGTCACTGTTGGTTTTGTCAACAAACTTGTTTGATTTGTGTTTTCATGCATCCATCTTGATTGCACCACTATTGATGTCGTCTTGGATAATATGTCGAAGACAATAACATCGCTCAGTGTCATGACCAGGCACACGATGATAATGACAAAACTTTGAACCATCATACCAACACGGATAAGGCCGACTATCAGACAACGGTTTGATTTTTGGAAGGGTAATAAGGTTGTCTTTCAACAACCACTGCATTATGCTCAAGTAGGAGTCATTCAACTTAGTGAAGACTCTATTTTGTTGCGGGGCTTGCGTAACAACCATCAGAGGAATAGCTGCAACATTATCGACAACCTTATTTTTCCGGGACCCATTTGTGGACATGCCTGCAAAGGACCCACCACGAGGGTTCGAATAAGTATCTCCAAACTATGACACAATGTGCTGGTAATCGGTGAGAGCAGAGCACATGTTAGAGAAGTTTTGATATCGGTTAAGAGATAGTATCTCCCTCAATCTCGGCTGCAGATTATCGATAAACATCCTCTGCAAAGCACTATCTAATAGGACAAAGGGGATCTTGGTGGAGATAGATTGATATATTGAAATGAAATCAATGACCTTTTCATTGGGGTTTTTTTTAAAATGAACAAGGTCAACAATAGTGACCTTTCTACCAATGTTTGCCTGAAACCACTTAAGAAAGAGATCCATAAGTTGATCGAAGGTACAAATAGAATGGTCATGCAGAGAACTATACCATTCTAATGTTGTCCCTTTAAGGGAACATGAGAATAGCTTAAGAAAAACAAAGTCCAGACTATGGTAGTCACTACAAATAGTCATGAAGGAATCTATATGCAGGTTCAGATCTTCATCGCCATTGAACCTATCAAACTTCAGGGACTCAGCAATAGTCGAAAGGATAGTATTTAGGATGGTAATGTCAAGGGGAATCTTTCTATAATACGCACACACATATGATTGGCTAGAAGCAAAGACTAAGTTCATCAACTATAATTGCAACTGCCCCATGTTTTGCAAGATTGTATTTAGGACAAGATTAGAAGGTGGAGGAGGTGGAGGTGGACCAGATTTGCCGCCACCTCCACCGAAACCTACAGAAGGACCAATGCCACTAGTAGATGTAGTTCTACTGCTAACTGTAAATATCTGAGCCATGGCAGAAGCAAAGGTTGAGCCATTAGACATGCCCATATAACCCAACGGATTAGTAGAGGCATTGATACCGTGAATAGTGGGCCCAAGGTCAACCATATGCACTGACAAATTAGGTATATCGACACTTAGCTAGGAACCATAAACATCTGACTAACCATCCTGAGGAGAGGCATCTACTAGGGGTACATGAATCTTTAGGATCATGGACAACGTTCTTAGCATCTCTAGGCCTCTCTTATCCAAGATGAGCATATCCCTCGGGGTATTAAATACATTCCCCACTTGGGGGAGACATTCTCTCAGTTAAGAAATCCTTTGAAGTCTCTCAGGTTATCCTCTAAAGACTGAACTTGGTCAAAGTCAGTGTTGATAGACGAATCATGGTCAACAACAGGATGAGAAGGTGGTGGAGAGTTCATTCGGGAATTTTTTTGAGAACTAGCAGCCAAAGATCCACCCATGAAAGGGATCCCAAGAGTATGGGAAGTAAGAAACTCATTCGCATCAGGGAGAGGATCTTTCTTCATCGTGTTGGGAAGAGGAGGACTATAATGATCAGGGGGAAGGTTTCTCTTGGAAGACCTCCTAACCTTATCTCCTATTGTAGTCTGAGTCGTAAAGCTCATGGATGAGCTACACATCATTCAGGACCACAACACAGGGACACAAAAAAGTTGGAATGATAAAGCTGGTTTAAGTAAGATGCAAATGCCAAAAGGAAAATGTAGAATTTTTTATCAAATGCAAATGCTTGTCTTTATTGTTTTGTTTTGTGTGTGTGTGTTTTAAATTAGATATTTGAAATTTGGAAAATTTTGAAAGATTAATGTAACTAGATGAAACAAAAATTAAAGAGAGCCCTGGTTCACGTCGGGTTCACCAAAATATAATGGAGGGAATTTTCCACCTCAAGGATGATGCATCCTTGAGGATAAATTATCCTTTTGATTACCTCTTTGAATTCATGCTGAGATGAGCCAGGGGATAAAATAACAAACCAGGACAATTACCCATGATTCGGGATTCACAGGCATCTTTGTCAAGCCTCTGTCGCGAGGACGAGCGCGTGGAGTTGGGAGACCAACGTGACACACTGTCATCCTTTACAGATGAAGTACGTAGCGTGTACAAAAAGTTCCAAATACATAGATAATATGATGAAACACAAAAAAATGAATGGACTAAGCTAAAAGTTGTGGGATGGGAAATGATAAAAATAAAACAAAAGGAAGGGAGAAGGATGAAAACACTCACAATTGGTCCATGATTGAATCCTCCCGCTAAATGATGATTGTCTCACCCCTGTGAACCTACACACAAACAAGAAGGGAAAATGTTTGGGTTGTGTTTTGGAGCCTGCCTAAGTCAGACCCTCGTTTTGGTGTTTCCACCTCCACAAACAACCCAATAAGCCACAAGAATAATAATATGATAAAGATAATTGAAAGGATGCAACAAAAGATTGATAAAAGGGTATTGGAAATGAAAGAAAGAGATTAAGGAAACTCTTCTTTCATGAACAATTATTTGAAATATTGGTGTAGTGTGCTTGAGATGGTGCAACAATGGTGGTGTTGATGGAATGCTGTCCAAAGTGGTTTCCAAAAGATTAACCTGTAAAAAGATTGCTAAACTTGCTAAAGGATCCTTCCAAAATGCCTCCAAAGTGAAAGATAAAGGCTCAGGAAGGAATTAAGACATCGGTGGGTGCATGCAGAGTCATTACGATTTCTTTCGGGCGCAGGCGTAACACTCAAACAACCAGATGCAGACTATCAAATTCATGGGATGCTAGCGCGCTGTGCGGACGTCTCCGCACCGCGCATGTGTCCTTGAAGGTGATAGGTTGACAGAGTTGGTAATGCTTCAACCAGAGATGACATGGATGGTCTGAGTGGACAAGAGGACATGATGGTAGATCTTGACCTCTAATGACATGGAGGAAAAATGCCATTTGTCACATTAATTACAAGGGATAATATTTTTGATATGACAACAACAAAGCACAAAACTGAGAGGGGGGGTTGAATCCGTTTTCTCAAAAACTTACTGCAACTTAAACCACAAATCAAATCTGATAATTAATAGTTTAAAGCATGAAACAACACCACATCAATAACACACATAACATAGATTTTTGATGTGGAAAACCCAATTAAGGGAAAAACCACGGCGGGAACCTACCCATAATGAGATAATACCTTGTTAGGAGTAAATGTAAATATTACAATGGGGAATGCACATGCATTCAAGCACACTGGCTAGATCTCATTGCTCAAACAAGAAATGCAGAAGGGATACAACCCTTAGGGAAGGCTCACTTCCTTACAGGAAGTCTCATTGACTTACAAAAGCATTTAGACTACAATCCAGATTACATGAATTGCGAAAATAACATCTCCATATGCCTGGGTGCAATTCCGGTTAAGCTCATTGTCAAATCTTCTCTGTAACACACTTGTTCATATAACTTCACACAATTTCCCTACTACTGAATGATTGATACAATATTTTCACATAGCACGATACCTCTCAATGATTATTACATTCATTTATACAAGTCATCAACCCATGAAATATAGGTCGGCTCAACACACGCTACATATTACAAAAATATAATCACACACGCTATAACAATGCATGCGGACCAAAACAATGTGACCTAAGACATATTCAGGACCTAAAAAAACATCGCAAATATGAAACACCTCCAACAATTACACCTCGATCATTTGCAACATTCTACAGTCAACAAGAATGTCGCATAACACGAAGAACATCACTAGACAATAAAAATATTCAATAATGCACATAATAATCAATGAGGACCACCAATACACATAGAACATGATGTAGAAACATTCACAAGTGACATGAATTGCAACACAACAACTGCAACAACTTGAATTACTAGAATCATCATCATCTCTCTACCGGAGCTCAAAAACACCAACATAACTGTCTGTCAACTTGAAATATTTGCTTGTGGATTTCCAAATCATGAACCAATTGAATTGAGGACACACATCAACATCCAAAATACAACCCACACATCCACAACTAAAGATATATAAATTCTAGAGCAATACGGAGCACAAACCAGAATACCGAATAACACAAACAACTGAACAACATCCACAATTCTAGACCTCATAAAGTGATCAAATCAACATGAGGACCTTTGTAAGTGGGAATGAACCATCTATAGACAACATACTAGAAACCCTTTAATTTTCATCAGCTCATCTATAACACGTGCTGAACCAACTCATTCAATCTGACTGCAACACTAGAATACACAAAAGAATATGTTGACATCAATGACAACACACCATTCCAACAAACTTCCCAACACCTTCAACCTAAATTATCAAAAAAATATTATATTGTGAACTAATTTATCGCTTAGATAGTCATAGTTTCTTTCATTTCATTATTGGATTAGTGCTAAGAGCTCTAGAATAGGTAACCATAAGGTAGTCTACATTGGATCTAATGATTCCTCCAATACTAGCCATCCCAATATTCCCTTTAGATGCACTATAAAGAATTAATTTGACCCAACCAATGGATACAAGGAATCCTTTCAAGTATCAAGCTTATGAAGATTCTTTTTGATGTCCAACCTCTCACAATTATGATTTCATAGGATGGGGGAAGATGATTTCTCAATATTAGCATGAATAAAATTATCCTCCAAGTATCAAGTCCTAGAAGATTCAGTTATGTCTTTGTTTCTAGATTCCCCACATAGAATGGGGAACTAGTATGACAAATTTTTTTTTGATATTTGGATGGAGAAAAGGAAACAACTAGATATCCACAAACCAAACTATAAAATGATTCATAACACAAGGAATCTCAAGTTTACAAAAATCCCTTCCTCAGATGATTTTGGAGAAATCATAATGAAAGAGGAGGTGATCTATTATTTCTTCCTAAATAAGGAACAAGACACATCTATTGGGGAATTGAAACCATCTTTTTTGTAATTTATCCTATGTGAGGATATTGTTATGTGCAGTAATCTATAAAAATGAAATTGATTAGATTATATAACAATATGTTATTCTACATTCTCTTTCAAAAATGAACTTTAGTGCTAAGGTCCAACAATAATGAATAAGAAGAAAAAAGATAAGAATTATTGTTATAATTCAAGGTCCAAAGGGGTTCATCTTTCCTTTGAAAGTTTTGAAGTCTAAAAAGTGTCAAGTGTATCTATAGATAATATGCAATAATAGTAAGTTCTCAATCAATATTTGTGTGTTCCAAAATGGTTTTCCAATACATAATACTACCATGCCTTCCAATATCCCATCTACTAGCCTAGCCTAATCATAAAATTATTATATTAATCATTTAATAACAAGCAATTGGGAAAGACAATTAGATTACACTACTTTTTATTTGAAGGGTAATTAATAATGATTATGAAGTTAACATATTATGTTAGTTTGATAGAAACCAATCACACTCTCACATTGAAGAGAGAGTATCATTGAGGAGGAGGTTTTAGCTGATGGTGGTAAGTTATCATGATGGAATCTGTTAAAACCCCCACAATTTTTGAGAAATTATGAATTGCAAGCCTACATTTCATCCATTCCCCTTCCAAAATATTAACCACCTTTGAAAATCCTTTATGTTTCAAAGTTCTCCATTGTTATGACTCCTTAAATCCTTTTTTTCCTTCTCTGGCTGCAATCATTTCATTACATTGGCTAAATAATTTTTCATCATAGATTATCATAATACCGCAAATACCATGTTTCATGATGACAAGGAGGTCACGGGTCAGAGGTAAGGAAAAGAAATGTTAGTACAACACATCATAGTATCGTAAGTGTTAAACCTAAAAAATAATCAAGGGGCTGTGGGATGGCGATAACAATAAAAGGTGTTAACACAATACAACGCTATCCTACAAGTCATTGGCTATGGGTTATTAAATATTTGGTAGTATAGCGGAAAGAAAGAAATGACTTAATGGTCACCACACTACCACAAAAATTTAAAATTATAGTCCTTTAGAAGGATGCAGGGTAGAGATAACAAGTTGAAATGATATTAATACCACCAAAATCTTATAGAAGGAACACATTGAATGTTTATATGCTCTGTGGTAGAGAGATAACATAATAAGTTACTACTATACCACATGGTGTTGGTAATTGGGTGAAAGTGACATTGTGATAAGGTGACAAGAAGAAAGTGCTAATACCGCACTACCGTAGAGGAATCAGGTGTGACATAAAAGGGTATTGTGATAACACAGTGACCGTTACCACAATATCGCAATAGTCAAGACAAGTTCTTGGAGGATGATTGTGATACAATGGTTAAAGGGGAAACAAAATAAGGCAATTGGATGATGATGTAAGCACATCATAGTCAAGGTTTTTGAAAAGCTGGCGGAGTTATAAGGTGATGAATTGGCATGCATGAAATAAATGATGAGATGACATTCACAGACTTCAAATAAATTTAGAAATCCCACTTGAAGAGTTCATTGTGCATTCGAAGAAGTTGGTGATTGAAGCTTTGCAATGGCGAAGGAAAGCACAAAATTGCTTGTGACTTGATAAGTAAGTATAAAAAATCCTCAAATCTCTATGAATTCCAAGGGTAGTTAGCTGAATTTAAGCTAGGAATAGAAGGGAAACAATGCCTATGAAAGGGGAAAGTTCCAAGTAGAAGGGAAACTCATCAAACCCTAAGATAAGGCCACTTCAAAAGTCTCTGTTAAATGCTTTACCACCATCTGAGGATACTGGGTCAAGGAAGCTTTTTAGGGACAATATGCAGGGGCACAAAGACACCATATTTCCCATAGCTGGTAGAGACTTATTTTGGTATTTCTATAAAAATAGGGATGGGAATGTTCCAATATCAAACCCTTGGACATTGGAACTGGTCAAATTGATAATACCCAATGTGTTTGTTGATGTTGACTTAATTCAAGTGCTAGCTAAGAACTATCACCCTATCACTAGGACAATAAGAATGCCAAGTGAAAACCTTTTGTTGGTAATAACTAGGCCAACCATTATAGACTGATTTATGTTTAATAAACAAGCTATCAATAAATTAAGTTGGTGAAATTTGAAAAAAGATTATAACAAGCTAAGGAAGACATATAGAAAAGATGAGCCACCGTTATACCACAAAAGGGGTTTTAATAAGCGCACTGTGGAGATTGTGGCAAATGAGCCTTTTCTTGTAGATGAGTTCGAGGTCTATTTTCAAAGGACCTATTTTTTCCGGTGTTAGATATTGGGTGAAGATGCCAAATAAAAGATGCCAATTGCCATGATGTACATGGCTATGAGAATCTAGAATTCAGAACTGAATGTGGAGTTTGATTTTGCTTTAGAGCTTGAGAGGCATATTCATTTACAACTTGTGGATTTGAAGGAAAAGAAAGGATCCTGTGATTTTCACCATTATTTATTATTGTGTTATCTAATATTGTATAAAAATGTGTAGCTGTTAGAAATAAAATTTAAATTGGGCATTGTGGATACCAAGGGTAGCAGGATGCCAATACAGTTATGGTGCTACATATGGGACAAAAAATGTGCAAACAATGACTATAAGACTTTTCATGATGTTTATGTTGTTTCAATTCTTTGTTCTTTGAATCACCAAGTTGATAGATTGTCACCACTAATAATGGAAATGATAAGACCCTTGGCCAAAAGGCCTCAATCAGGAGACACACACAACCTCGGTGATTGGTTCTACATGGTAGACCACACTTTAATCAGAGTATATGGATGCCCGTTGGCCCCCCATCAACTACCAATATTTGTTTCTGATAGGATTGCCTTCTTGGAGTTCATATGGAAAATGATGTGGATGGAGAATGAGGTCATGGAGAGAATTAAGAAGGGGACCTTTTTACCCCATGTGGCTAGATGTGTAGGATTCTCCATTGGGTTAGATGTGCTAGAAGAGATCCAAGGTTACTTGAAAACAAATTATTCTTTGAAACAAGGCAAGGGGAGATGGTGTGACCTCGAGGGTCACATCAATCATGTGAAAAGAAAAGTGCTAACCAGCCAAGGTGTCTCCCATGTAGTGCTATTAGATGAAGATGTTATTAGAAATTTGTGAAACTTTTGATGAAATTTTTCAAAGAAAAAGGAAATGGAATATTTTGGTGGAATTGGAAAAGGAGAAAAGAAAAGAGAACCCTAGTTTCCTTGGATTTTATTATGAGATATCCAATATCCTCAAAATAATTGAATTGTATATAAATAATTTTGAGAGATTGTATGGAAAGTTAGTTGGTGAAGATCCCTCACCTAAAAAGGTAAAATTGCTTGTGAGAAATGTTAGTGTAGGTTTTTTATTTTCTCTTATGTTAGGAGATATTTATTTTTCCTACACATTATTAATCTTTCTTAGGTTATAATATAATAGTTAGGGTGAGGAAATGTGGCATAATCCTACATTCACATGTGTCATTCACACCCACATTTGGGTTGTTTAATATCACACCCTCTTTTGGATTTATTAGCCATGTAACCATAACCATTTCTTGTCTTTACCTGAGTTGGCATAACCATGCACTTGGAATTTACCAAGTAGGTAAAGCTCCCTCTTATTTTGGGTTACAGGGAGTTATTATTCCTCTTGGTTTTATATTCCCATATTTTTCCTATATAAACAAGCCCTCACCTCTTCCTATGCGAAGCACTGAGATTGAGAACACTAGCTCAGATTATGAGTCTAGTTCAGTGCTAGGTGAGTGCTGAGTTTTGTTTATCTCTGGGTTCTTGTCTTGCTTTCCTTTAGTCACATTGATCTTGGACAGATTCACAACTAAATTTAACAATAAATCCCAAAGGGGTTGTGATTGTAGATGCTCCAGATGACATTTCTATCTAGGAATCTTCACCCAGTCCACCCCCACCAAAAAGATAGAAAAAATATGAGCCAACGCCCTTAGTGTCATACAATGACACTGAAGGAGAAGGTGATACAAATGAAGCCGTCAGTGCCTTGAGGGCTTTGAAAGAATGAGAGGGAGTTGATCAGCCCCAAGGGTCACCCCCTAGGTATGAGGAGGAGACACATGGACATGAGGCTCAGACCGAGGGTGATGTGCCACTAGAAGATTAGGAAGATGAAATAATTGCTATTTCTTTAAGATTTATAAAACATGATGAATTCATAAAAACTATTGAATTCAAAGATTTTTGGATAAAAATGAGAATGATGGAGCTTGAGGAAAAGAAACAAATGAATATGATGGGCACTGATGAAATTGCAAGGAGAACTTTTAAGAAGTTGAGACTCGATGAGATAGATGTCACCCCAGAGGAAGCTAGAGAAATGGTACTGGAATGAAACATTTTGATTATTCCCAGGATGACTGTGAAGAAGATGTTCTTGTTAGATCAGGTTATGCATCAGAAGGACCTATTTTTAGTAGCAAAGTTTTATTTAGAGCAAGGAGTATAACCCCAAAACAAAAACTCTAGCAGCTTGGGTAAGATTTGAAAGTAGAGATAAGCCAAAATTAGTTGACATGGTCCAAGAGACCAAAGGTGTTGCCATACTGGATACACTCAAAGATAATTCCCCCTTGGAGGTTGGCACCACAACAATGCACTTAACCATTTTCACTAGGGATGTTGTGGAAAAATATGCAACAAAAGTTAATTGAATATGAAAAAATTCAGGCTGATATGAATTAGGAAATTAATAGGTTGTATATTGAAAATGTTAAAGCATCACTTGAAAGGTGGAGAAACAAGTCAGAGTAAGGCACTATTCCTTCATAGTCATGCAACACCAAAGCCCACGGATAAAAGTATTGATAATGAGAGGTGGACTGCAGAAAGAGAGAAGTATGAAAAAGAGATTGTAGAATTGAGGAGAATGAACAAAAACAACAAGTTGAAAATGTCATAAGAAATTATTTCTATGTTTGAGAAGATATTGATACATAGGGTAAAGTATGTCACAGATAAGGTGGATGATGTACACAAGGGTATGAGTAATTGTTGAAAGCATTAGAAATATTCAAAGAACATAAGCCCATCCTAGAATCATTGTCCAAGAGGTGGCAACCGATGCATCATACTCTGATTACATTGTGCAAAGTGTTGAAAAGAGATCCAAATGTTCCCCCTACTATCAAAGCAATAAAAATAATGGTAAAAAATGTGATTGAGGAACTTAAATATATTTTTGCAAAGAAGCCTAGGGTAAAGGATAAAATTGATTCTTTCCACACATTCAAACACTAGACAATCCCTTCAATTGTGGATAAGGATAGGAATATCAGAGATCTCAGTGATTGTAAAAGTATTTTTAGTTAGATGGTAACAAATATTCTTTCATATATGCAAGAAGAAAGGGATCTCAATGTTCAAAGTTTCAATCTCTTCCTGGACGACGTAGTGACACTTGACAACATGTATACAAGGTTTGTCTTGGAGGTGTGTGCCATAACTGACAAAAGATGGAAAAATAATTTAGTGAATTTTCTTGAGGTGCATAATTATAAATGGCCCACTGATTATGATGTATACCAATGGGAGAGCCAATACCTAAAGCCCTCTGAGGATTAGTGGAGTGGAATGCCAACAAGTGGATATGAAGTTCACTCAACTGAAATTAGAACCTTGCCAAACCCATTGGTCATGGGTTACTATTCAAATCATGAAGATAAGGAGTTGCACTTATATTCTTTGATTATTATCATGTTTTATTCTTATCTCTTATTTTAGAAATAAAACTTTGCTTTAAATTATAAACATTTCAAATGTTTTAAATATTCTTTTCTATAACTAATGAAAATGTATGTCCTTTCATTTTGGGCAGGTAAAACTAAATAGTCATTTTGTAATGGTCTGACAGTTGTTGCTTCTTCCACTTTGTATATAAGGGAGAAAGCAAGACCAATAAAGGGGTTGGAAGGAACTCATAAGATAGAACACATGTAACAAATATTCATACATTTTTGCAGTGGTAATAATACAAATTACAAGGATCTGGTTATGCTCTTAATTGTTTGTATGGTTATATTGTCTATATGTTATGTGGTTGTCTCGAATTTGATTTCTTTCTTATTATTTAAATCAATATATCAAGGGTATTTCTGATTTATCAAAGTAGCTCTTTTGCTTCATGTGATTTATTCGATTGGCTTTTGCAAGGCAGAATTAAAATCAATTCAATAGGTCGCAATAATCTGAAAGAATTATTTGGATTAAAAATAAGAACCTAATAACATTAAATTTATGCAAGTCATAAACAATTAAAGTGCCAAAAAATTTGAATTGTGATCAGAATATAGACTCACATGGTTTAGACTCCATTTCCCTGCAAGAAAGATACCAATCTTAAACATTCTTAGAGTTTCTTTCAACTAAATAAAAAATTGTGTTCTTTTCATTTTCACTATTAGGAGTAGAAGAAATTTTATTTTTTTAGTTATCTATTTCAATATGCTCATGCTGGAATGAAATAAATAAAAGAGATAATTGAATTATTTTTAGATATTTACTCTGATAAATTGTGTAAGGATTTCAATCTGCTTTATTATCATTCAAAGGAGTGGATGGTTGTTGATAATAAAGGTACAACTGCCAAGGCATAGCAGAGCCTAAAGAGCAGAAGAATTCTACCTTCGAAAGATTCCTATTCTTTGGCTAGATCAATTGTGATGCTTGGTCATAGAATCTGGCATACGCTTAGGGTTTTGCAATTTGTTGATTTGGGAACCAACATAATATATGTATCAAAGCATTTAGACCCATATAGGTAGGTTGCATATATATGATGATGATGAAATATCTTATATAAACCTAGGTTAATTAGATAACAATGAGGCCATATTAACATGAGTCATGAACCTAACTTAGCACAAGAAGATGCTACTTGTTTTTCTTTTGACCAAATTGCTACCTAAGAGTAGCTCCTTTTCCATCAAAAATAGAAAAATGAGAGTTGCATTATTCAACATAGAGGGTAAAGAGAAAATTTCTAATAGCCTCTATGACCTCTTGTGCTCTCTCTAGTTGGTTAGGAGGAAACAAATCCTTATTTTCACCAATCATGAACTCATAAGTCTCCATGTTATTGTTTTTCAAATAGTTCCTCATTATAGCCACCATATCTTTCTTGTCCTTGTTTTTTATCACCTCCTCAACTCGAAACACATTTGCAACCATGCCAAAAAAGGAACTTGTCTTCAAGTTTTGGAGGTCTTTGAAAGTAGGTTCATGCAAAGTTAGGGATACCATTTGATTAATAGCCTTCTTTACATCAGTATGGTATTCAACTATCCTTGCCACATTGTATACAAACTAGTCTAGAAGTACAACATTGTGCGAATGAGGACCCTCGAATATCTTGTCACCTATAATCTTATGAATCAAGTCCCCAACCACATCTCCTTCAAAGAAAAAGATATCACTTAAATACTCTTTTGTTGACTTCTATTTACAAGAGAATATGCATTTAGGGATTATGATAAATTCTATCTCTCCCTTGTTGGAGGATGAACCTGCCATTTTTATTTTCCAAACACATGCTCAAGCTTACAAAGAGAGGTTTCATTTATAGCCAAATGTGACATTTCCCTTGCCGTTGAAATGTTATTACAAAAATACTTGTGTATATCCCCAATACCAAACAAATCTCACAACCTATCAAAATATCCTTTTAGAGTTGATTCATTTCATCAGTGACAACTGGTAGATTCTAACCATTCAATGCCAGTATGACATTTGATATGATTGATTCGATGTTTTGGTCAATTGCATGGTTAGATAAGTCTGTCTTAGCATTGAATTCTCTAAAAAATGTGACTGATAGTACATTCATCTAAATGCTTTAGGACATCAAGTATACGATCAACCCACATGCTCAACTTCTAACTTTGTGCTTTCTTTGTTTTTACCACCCAAATGAAATTTGGTGAATCTCCTTCAATCTCCATATTTGATAACCCTTTTTATTTTAAAGTATTATAACTAACCGAAGGGTGGAAAATTCTACATCATTGTTAGTCCCAATCGAACTCTTCACAAACCCTCCCCAAACCAACTTGCCACAATCATCCCTAATTATGAATCCTGCTCTGCTTAATCGTGATCTTCTGTGTGAGGCCTTCTCAAAGTTAAGTTTTAGGTGGTCATGAGGGGGAAGGTGCCATCTCACATTCACCCAATTAATAATATTCTTTATCACAAAACCCTTTTGGAGGATGAGGCGGGCCTAAACCTTTGACATATCACCATCCCATATGGAGAATGCATGGTAGGAGCCATTTGCTATTTTCACATTAATGTGCTCACTAATTGCCACCTCTATTCAATTAAGAAACATCTTCACACTTGAGACTTAATCATTGAAAATTCAAGCATTCATTTCCTTTCATAGTTGCTAGATAAATTTTTTTGAGACTGCATACCATAAGCCACCCAAAAGGAATTCTTGTGTAACATGGTCTAGTATGTGAAAATGTTTTTCAAAGTCCCCGAGAGTGGTTCGTGTAAATTGAACTTGCTCAAAAAAATTCCCACATTCTTGGGCTACATCACATTAGACCAACAACTGATTTAAGGTTTCTTCTTCTTTGAGGCACATAGGACAATCAATAGACCCATAAATCTAATCTTCATCAATCTTCTACCTGTGAGGATACTATTTTGCACAACCAACCATGCAAACATTCATGCCTTTGGCAGAACATATGATTCCCAACATAGTTTTGTCTTTCAAGGGTATAATTCCCATTACACCCTCAAGAGATTGTATCCAAGTTTAGGAGAGTATTTCCCATACTTGGTGGCAACCCAAAAACTTTGTCATTCCCACATATTATTACAAAACACCTCTTTGATAGTTCTTATGTCAAGGATCTTTTACTGTCTTCATCAAGAATTTGTATCTCTTTCCATCGAAACTCTACTAGTCTATGATTTTGGGAAACCTCCATATAGTCTCTAACTTTCTGACCAATGATAGGCTTTGTTGTCTCTTGATTTCTACTCAAATTGGGGATCTCAATTAATGGTTTATAATTGTTCCAAGGATGTCCAAAAGTTTTCTTGTCTACCATCTTTAAATCTCCAAGATAGGTACTCAATTATAACTTCTCAACATTTACTCATGAAGTTCCATATTGCAGTTCTATATGGAGGATTGGTAGTGGTTAGAATCATGCGGGGGAGTCCTCATCTAGATATTTCTTTTGTAGAAATTAGAACCATAAAGCATTAGGTTCTTTGTACATCCTCCAGATCAGTTTCTCCCCTAAAGTTTTTTTTTAAAATAATGATGTCCTTGATACCAGTCCCTCCACCATTCTTTGGACACTTGACTATGTCCCAAGCTACTAATGGAATTTTATGGTGTTTGCCTACACCATCCCATATGAACCTTCTCTAAAGGTTTTTGATTTCTTGTGACGACTGATTCATGATTTCCACCATGGAGAGCATAGATGGGGATGACCACCAACATTGATTTGATCATCATCATCCTTCCAGCCATTGTAAGCCATCTTCCTTTCCAACACTCAATGTTTTTACTACACTTTCACACCATGTCAAACCATATTTTATTTTTTCTTACCCCTGAAAAGAGTTGAATGCCCAAATATGTAGATGGTATTTTGTCGATTGTGAACCCAAGTGTCCTCATGATTCTTCTCTATATTGTTGCCCCTTTATTAAAGAAAAATATTGTAGAATTTTCCTTATTTGCCTCTTGTCTTGATGCCTTGCAGTATTCCTCCAATACCTTCTTAATACTTGTGTCCTCAATTAATGAAGATTGTCCATACATCATTATGCCATCTACAAAATTTAGTTATAGAAAGGGGGGAGGGAGGTGGTAGCATTAATCCCTAACCAGGACTCCGATACAGATAGAGTAGAGATCTTCATGCTCAGAGCATCCGCCATAATGACAAACAAGAAATGAGCTAAAGGATCTCCCTATCGCAAGCCCTAACCCCCTTAGAAGAAGCCACATGGGCTCACATTTATTAGCAGAGAGTATTAGAGAGAGGATATACACCCAAATACCCACTTTATCCATTTATCATTAAAACCAAATCTCTTAAGAATCAAGATAAAGAATCTCCATTGAACATGATAATAAGCTTTTTTCACATCTTATTTAGGATCATACCACTCATGTTATCCTTATTGATCAAGTACAAGATCTCTTGTGCTACAATTATTCCATCTATGATAATTTTATTAGAGACAAAGACACTTTGTTCAAGCATTATATTATTTGGAATGATTCTAAGTCTATCTCCCATTACTTCTTTATAATTTTATATATTGCGTTGCAGAGAAATATGGGTTTGAAGTTTGTGAAGGAGATTGCATCTGATTTCTTCAAAATCAAAGTGATATTTGTGTTGTTTATTTTCTTAAGGATGAGGCCCTTCTTCCTTCATTTTTCTATCACACCAAAAATATCCCTATCCATAAAGTCCCAACACCTTTGAAAAATAGAACCATAAAGCCATCTTGGTAGGGGGGCTTATTAGGGTTAAGTTGGAAGGTTTCTTCTTTTACTTCTTCTTGTAATAGTGAAAAAGGTGAATGATGGAGAGATCAAGAGGAAATATTTTCTTCCCTCCGAGGAGAGATGAAAGTTTCACTGCAGATTTCCCTTCAAGGACTTTATCCACATTACATTAAAAGAGGGGGGAAATTCAATAGATCCAATCTCTTGGGGAAGAGATTGAATACTAAATGAACTCATAATGAGATAGAAATGACAAGCTAACCCCTCTTTTAGAATAGAAAATGATTAAATTATGTGTTGTAAGACTAAGTGTAAAAGTAGAAAAGAACTGATTATAACTCGAGATAGAAGGGTGAGATGAAGTTGTGCACCTGGATTTGGCTATAATATGTCGAGACGATGCTACCCTATGAATTTGAGGAAAAGTTGTCAGGACTGTGCCAAAAGTGTACACTATCCTTCGAAAAATCCGCGAAATGAAAAGGTTTTTTCGATTCTATAAATAGAGTCTGAATTTGCAAACACAACTGCACACCTACAACCTACACACAGAAAAGAGAGGAAAAGGGGTTGGGATTGGGGGTTTGCCTTCAGGTCAAACCCCAGTTTTGGAATTAACCAAATGATGAAAGAAAGTAAACCCCAGTTTTGGAATTAACTAAATGATGAAAGAAAGTACTTGCAAGTAAATGTAAATGAAAGACTGAAATGTAATTCACCTCAAGGGAGGTTGTAGATACAATGTAGGTAGATTTTCTAACATTGAATTGAATGTTGAAAGGGATCTCCTCTTCAATGGTTGAATCCTTGACTTGAATGACTCGAAGTCAAGGATACACCTAGAATTATTGAATCTATGTGGAATTCTTGAATGCTTGAATGTGTGATCTCATGTATTCCCCGTTATCCCACTTTTCTCAACTTATGCAAATGAGAGGGCAAATACGACTTATATACTCGTCAATTAGGATTAATTGATTGATTTTTTGTCACAAGCTGACACAGGGAAAGTTTTCCCTCTTTATCCAAAGTCCAATGCAAAGATAGGATAGAGGGGGCCCTGAAATAGGGAAAGGACAAGGGTGTCCCGCCCCTATCCTTCCCTTGTCTCAAGACAGGAAGCAGGTTCAGGTAGCGCGGAGGGCAGAAAAGTGTAGTTTTTGGGGTTGAGCAAGTCTCGAGTCTCCGATCAGGCTTGGGGATTCAAATCGCCAACGTGAAGACCCTAATATGGTCGCAAATTGCAAGGGTTGCAATTTAATGACACTACATTTAGCCCCCACTTTAGTGGGAGTATAAGCATATGCCAATACTTCCGGTAAAGTACAAGGAAACAAGATTGAAAGACTTCTACCACGTCAAGGAGGCAAGATGCACCAAGCCCCTAGTGGACTAAGGATCTTATGACATCGATTGACAAAGTAAAAGGGAAGATCAATAAAGGAAAACCATGACTGCAAGTAGCAAGGTTCCCCTCACTATGAGTCATGAAAAGAAAAGATACCAAAATTATGAAGCAAAGCCAAGTTCACTAAGTAACTTTTAAGTATCAAGAATGAAAATATGAGCGGAGTGTATCCCCCATGTTAAAGCGATCAAGAATGCCTTATTGGGAGCGATTTCTTTAAGGTAGGATACACTCAAGAGAGATAGAAGAGAGGGAGTATGTTATCACAAGGATTTAGCCCCTAGGAAAGGAATAAACCCAAGGATAATGAGCACAAAACACAAGGTAGTTTCGCTTTCCTTGGGATTAGTATGTTGTATGATAACTCATGTATATCATATATGTATGTGCATATAATAATCATCATTCCCCAAGGAAAGGACACTACCTTGGAAGAAAGGGAATAGAGGATGTCTTTTGAGTCAACATGAAACGAGACCAAAGGAGATCTCAATGCCTTGCATCATCCTCAATTAGACCTTAAGGGAAAAATAGAAGAAGAAGGATACACATAGAAGAATAGTCACAAAGAGAAAGATAGGAGAGAGGGAGAAGATCTATAGTGCTAATGTTTCTAATATAGCACGACATCCACCTCTCGATCTTGCTGATCACTATTGTGGGAAGGAAAGCAACATGCCAGAGGACATAAAGCATAGAAGATGGAGTTAACAAAAGATCCAAACAAGAACTATGCTCATGGGCTAAATCACTTTGTTTGATTCTAGGAGCTAGGATTAGGGTTTTTTAAAATTCAGTTGATAAATGTTTATCCACATCAACATATTAATAGTCACTATCAGAAGCATTAGGAGTTGTATTGCCATCATGAATAACATTTTCACTCATTTCTTCATCAATATTTATAGAAAGAGGAGCACAAACACAAATAGGAGTAAAGCCATCACATGTTCTTTGCAACTTATGTTTGGAGATGTAGGTTCAACATATTTCTTAGGAGAAAAGGGAATCATATCAACTATTAGAGTCTTGGGAGATTTAATGGTTTGAGGAACAACTTCACGAGCTCGAGCATGCCGCCTTCGTCGGTGGTCTCTCGCACAATGATTTCGTCGAGTCTTTGTGGAAGACTGAGAAGGAAGAGGAATATTAATGAAAGGAGGAACAATATCCTCTTTGATAGTTGAAGGTTTTGGTTGAGGTCTTTTAGGTTGGACAAGAGGAGAGGCGAGCCTCTTCTCTTTATAAGAGCAAGGAGGTGGAACTGCACCATATAAAGGAGGAATATTAGGTGTAGGAAGGAGTCTGGGTCCATCATGGGGAGGTGGTATAGGTCTAACCTTAAGAGGAATGTTGTTGGTCTTGTTAGGAGAAGGCATAGATACATCCATAGGAATAGGTTGAGGATCTTCTTTAGGAGGAAGATTAGTTCTATCCGTTAGGGGAAGAACTTCATCTTCAAGAATGATAGGAATGTCAAGTGTTGGGGATCTAGGTTGACTCAAGGATAAAATCATATCTTTATTCCATTTTTGATAAGATTGGAAAATAGCATCGCTCCTTTGTGGAAGAGATTAAAATTTCTTAGGCCAAAAGAGATCAATAGGAACACCTGGGCTTCTTTCGGATGGTCGAAATAAGTTATGGTTAACAGTTATTATTTCTCTATTGTGGGGAAATTTCAAACACATAAATTGGAGAAGCAATAGCCTTCATGGAAGATAGCCAAGGGTAGCCCAACTGTTAGGGTTTCAAGCAGATCCGAAGCAAATATGAACTAACAATTATATGCAGATTAAATACAAAAGATAAAGAAATAAAACAGGACAGATAACACAGAGATTTAACGCGGTTCACCCAGAATGGGTTACATCCACCATACATAGCCATCCAATCTTTCTTATTATCCAGCAAAAATAGTACATCAACCTTCCAATGCCTTAAGCATCCCAGCCACTTATAACATGCGTTTTTAGAGCAACAAACAAAGTCGGCCTTTTTTAGGGTTTTATTACAATGTCGGTTTTCATCAACAAAAAATGGCAAAAAAAATTTTCTCGGGGGCTGCTGCCCCCGAACCCCCGCTTTTCTCGGGGGCTGCCGCCCTCGAACCCCTGCCCAGGGCCCGGCCCAGCCCTGGACCCTCGCGAGGATACGTGCTGAGTGTACAGTACTTTGCTGATCAGTCACCACATTTCAACACCAACTTCACATGGAATTGCTCAGAAGAAGGAATGATAAAAAGTTGACATCCATAGATTTAGTGTGAACTTCAATAGGAAGGGTGATAGAACCAATGGTAGGACAAGAGAATCCATCAAATAACTTCAAAACTACATTAGTGTCATCATAGATCGGTTTATGAAATTGTATAGTGAAAACATACTCCTCAGTGATTACATTAACCATGCAAGAGGGATCAACAAGAGCAACACAGAAAGGTATGTCCTTAGCCTTCACAACTATGTATAAAGGTCCATTAGGTGCTCTAATTGTCTCACTAGGGTCAAATGTGATACAAGGATCCTTAGTTGTCTCTTGTTTCTCTACCATGTTCACCAAATTTGGAGCTATGGTAGTAAGATCAGAAGGAGAGAAAGAGGTATGTTCAGTCTCAATCATGTTAGAGATATGAGAAGGCAAAGGATTGGTAAAAATCTTAAGATTTTGATTAGGAGGAGCTACTAATTTGTTTCCCTTATCATTCACACCTGCCACAAATATACTATTATTATCAATCAAATCTTGAAACTTACCTTTCAATACAAAACATTTCTCAGTATCATGACCAGGCTGACGATGAAATTGACAAAAGGAATTGCTATCAAAATAAGGGGATGCAAGCTTAGATGGGCCAATTGGTTTGATAGGAGGAAGTTTGATAACATTTCTTTGTAACAACTGAGACATAATACTATGTAAAGATTCATTCAAAGGAGTAAATTGTCTTTCTCCTTTAAAGAATTTAGAAATAGGAGGCACACCTGTTACATAGCAATCACATTGTTGTTGTTGATTGTATCATTGAACTTGATGAAGCTTTTTGTTGGTTTGAGCTTCACAAATGGTTTTTGAACACTCTCCCCCTTATCACTCGGAGCCATAGGAGTAGATTGCTTCATTTGACTCACAACAAGTTGATAATTGTGGAGTGTTGCGCACAACTACGGAAAGGAAGTAATCTTAGACAAATCAAATAACTAGAGGACAACTGAGGGGGGGGGGTAAATCAGTTGTCAACATATTACAAAAAAGCATTCAAATCCTTATTACCGAAACACATAAACTCAATACAGGAATGCAGAAACCAAATACCAGAATTACTGATATAGTAATTAAGCATAAACATAAATTACATAACAATTACCATCCATCCAAAACACACGACACCAAGATTTGTATGTGGAAAACCTCGTAAAGGGAAAAACCACGGTGGGAAGCCTACCCACAATCAGATAATACTTTTGCAGTAAGTATGTGACTACAAAATGAGGGGCCTACACATGTAGGAAGGTAAACAACCTAGAGCACACTGCTCATCACAAAAGGATCATCACTGACTACAAAATAAATCCATACTACAATCTGGAAAGAAGAGTGACCTGCAAAGATAACATCTCCTATGCTTGAGTACAGTTTCGATTAAGCTCAATACCAGAGGTCTTATACCTCTCTCACCAACCCAATTCGATCACCTATGATCAACCAAAAATCCTGCATATGATTACAACATTATCTGCACATAGGTGATCGCATAACCATCCCATAACCATAATCCCATAATCCCATGATCTACAAAGAGATCTTACATTATATTTATACCAACCCGAGACTTAAATAATTAGGTCGGCCACCTAAAAGATAATATAATAAATTCATAACATAAACCTGCAACTAAGACTGAAACAACATAATCCAATCAATAAATCCAACCGGTAAGACATCGGGAGCATCCACCAACACATTACATAAACCGGTCCATAACCTAGCCGAATAAGACAACATTAGGTCCGGACCCAAATCCAACACCACTGATCAATAGGAACATGAACAAGATAACCAACAACATCTTGAAAGCCATGTAGAAACCACACCAAACCACTTATCACATGCATCAAAAGATCTTCAATAAAGCTCTGCCGGTAAAACCCTTACCGGTGACCAAAAGGCTTACTAGAACAAATGATAGCATTTGAGTCATCAAATCCCAAACCAACTAATCATGATACGCATCTAAATAGCATGAAGTCAGATCTAAATCAATTCCACAAACCAAATCATACCGACGAATACCGGATCAATATCATAATCCAACCACTCTACCAGAACCAACGAGAAACCGGTAAACAACCAAAACAGACGGAGTTGCCATCAATGACAAAACATCAATGCAACACATAATCAATTCCTCCAAATTTCCAACAAGTAAACTCAGACAAAAGAAGATTTTCCCTAATATCTTTTTGCAAATTAGAAATCAAAATTCTTTGAATATCATTATCAGGTACATGAAAAGAAATTTGAGCATACAAATGCTTGTATCTACCAATGAAATCAGTCACTGTTTCTTTAACACCTTGTTTACAATGCATTAAATCAGTGAAAGTGATTGTAGGACCAATGTTGTTTTGAAATTTTTGAATGAAAGAATTTTCTAATTGTTGAAAAGAAGTGATCAAATAAGAAGGCAAAGAGAAATACCATTGTAAAGCCTTATCTCTTAGTGTTCTTGTAAACAAATTTGCAAGCAATCTTTGATCATAAGCAAAATCAGTATACAAGGTTTGAAATGTTTTAACATGCGTGACAGGATCACCTTTTCCATTATAGAGTTCCAATTAAGGGACCTCAACATGCTTAGGTTGGACAACTTTAACAATATCAAGGGAAAGTTGGCTCACAACATCAAATGTGGGCACACTAAACCTAGTTTGACTCATGGAAGCAATTTGTTGTTGTAAGGAAGACACGGTTTGAGGAAGTTTGTTAATGGTCACTTCGGTAGAAGAATTGATGCTAGACATGGTTGATTGAGAAGGTGGTTTGATGTTATTGAAGGAAGGAATTGATTGAGAATAAGGTGGTGGGACATTATGATAAGTAGGCATAGGTGATTATTGAGTAGGAAAAGGGACACTTTAAAGGAGGACTAAAATTGTTGAATGAATTGCCCCCTTGTGTCACATTGATTGGTTCAGGGATAATAGGAATACTTATGGAAGACATAAGTAAAGATAGAGGATTAAATGAAGAAGAAGGATTGCCCCCATGACCAATGGTTATAGGAATGACATTTTGAGTTGATGTAGCCTTGATGTTTGAAGTGAAAGTAGGAATACTAGCCATTGGAGTGGTCAAAGGAATAGAAGAATTGATTTGATTTGAAGGCTGTGAATATCCTAAATTCTCAACACAACTCTTTATAGGCATGACATTAGAATCAACAATATGAGCAATTCCACACAATATATCAATTTCATTCTTATCACTTTGAATCATGAGTTTAAGGCCTTCAATTAATGGAAGAGCTTCACTATTAGGGTATTCTTGGGACATCCATTGTTGAAAGTTATCAAATTGGTTGTCCAATTTTGAAATTTGATCTATGGAAACTCTAGTCAAAGCTTCTTCTTGTTCATCATGGGATTCATCAAGTGGATAGATAGGGACATGATTAGGATGGGAAGAATTAGCATTATCCTCATTAAAGAAGTCACCCAAATTATGCTCCATCTCCTCGGTAATTAAAGCTTGGGAAGCCTTAATTCTAATGCTTCATCTAACGAGGATAGTGTAGGTAGGACTAATAGTGGTAAAACTCATGCACTAGAGGGAAAATTTGAATTTGAATTTTGAATAATAGGAACAAAGTGCACAAAAATTGAATAATGCAAAATTTGAGAAAATAATGATTAAACAATTTGAACTTTGTTGAAAGAAGGAAATGACACAATTTCCGAAAATAATTTTATGATAAATGAAAGGAAATTGGAATTTTAAATTAGGGCCAATGGGATACCACTTAATTTTAAAATTAACAAAATCAGAATTTTTAAAATCAGGGTAGATTATAATTAACCATTTAATTTTAAAAAAATTTCTTGAAATTTGAAATGTTGAAATTTGAAGGTATTTTTTTATTTTAGAGGAATAAAAAATCAGCCAATTTTCTGGATTTAAGCTATTAAATATGGTCATAACAGTCTCCCGAAATTTCAGGAAAAAGCCAGGGATCGTGTTGAAAGTGCACACAATCCGACCAACTTTTTTTGAATTTTTTCAGGGATGAAAGTTACGATGATTTTAAATCTAACCCCCAAAAATTAGCATATTTTATGATCTCTAGATAGGCAAAATGAAGGTTTGAATGTGAAAATAGGAACCTATTAGGGTTTTGAGAACAAAGAGGAATTGAATTGCAAATTTAAAAAGGGTCAAACCTAATGGATAGGGACACCTTAAAAAAATGTTTATAAAACTGAACTTGACTGAAATTGATTGAAATTTGCACAAAATCCAATTAAATTTGAAAATTAGGGTTTTAGGACCTAACCACTTAATTTTTGAAATTTCAAAATTTGAAAAAGGAGGGGAATTTAAAATTTGAATTGTAGGACAAAAGATAAGTCTGAAAATAGTCACAAATCTAAAAATTAAATGGGAATTCAATTTTTGCACAATAATTAGGGTTTTGACAATTAACCTCTTAAATTTGTGAATTTGATTTGCAAATTGATGAAGAAATTGAATTTGACAAACACAACAATTTTCAGATCTAAGACAATAACAAGCAATTTTTACACAACACAAGTTCAATTTCAATTTTAAAAACTAGGGTTTTGAATGAATTAACCACTAAGTTTGCAGAAAAATTAAACTTGTAAATGAAAAATATGCAATGATTTATATAATAAAGCATGTAAGACATCAAGCTCACCAAAATGTAATGGTGAAAAAGGTGAATGATGGAGAGATCAAGAGGAAATATTTTCTTCCCTCTGAGGAGAGATGAAAGTTTCACTGCAAATTTCCCTTCAAACACTTTATCCACATTACATTAAAAGAGGGGGGAAATTCAATAGATCCAATCTCTTGGGGAAGAGATTGAATACTAAATGAACTGATAATGAGATAGAAATGACAAGCTAACCCCTCTTTTAGAATGGAAAATGATTAAATTATGTGTTGTAAGACTAAGTGTAAAAGTAGCAGAGAACTGATTATAACTTGAGATACAAGCGTGAAATGGAGTTGTGCACCTGGATCTAGCTATAATATGTTGAGACGACGCTACCCTGCGAATTTGAGGAAAATTTGTTGGGACCATGCTGAAAGTGCACATTGTCCTCCGAAAAATCCGCGAAATGAAAAGATTTTTTTTGCCCCTGCAAATGGAGTCTGCATTTGCAAACAGAGTTGCACACCTGCAACCTACACACAAAAAAGAGAGGAAAAGGGGTTGGGATTGGGGGTTTGCCTTCAGGTCAAACCCTAGTTTTGGATTTAATCAAATGATGAAAGAAAGTACTTGCAAGTAAATGTAAATGAAAGACTGAAATGTAATTCACCTCAAGGGAGGTTGTAGATAGAATGTAGGTAGATTTGCTTGTATTGAATTGAATGTTGAAAGGGATCTCCTCTTCAATGGCTGAATCCTTGACTTGAATGCAACACGTAGCCTTGAAGGGAGACTTGAAAATGATCAATGCCGGAAAGGAATGCTTGAATGCTCTTGAATGCTTGAATGCGTGATCTCATGTATTCCCCCTTATCCAACTTTTATCAACTTATGCAAATGGGAGGGAAAATGCGACTTATATACTCGTCAATTAGGGTTAATTGACTGATTTTTCATCACAGGCTGACATAGGGAAAGTTTTCCTGCTTTATGCAAAGATAGGACAGAGGGGGCCCAAAATAGGGCAGGGATAGGGTTGTCATGCCCCTGTCCTAGGAGGATAAGGGCACCATGCCCCTGTCCTAGGGGGGATAGGGGCACCATGCCTCTGTCCTACCCTTGTCTCAGGACAGGAAGCAGGTTCAGGCAGTGCAAAGGGCAAAAAAAGTGTAGTTTCTAGGGAGGAGCAAGTCTCGGGTCTCCGATCAGGCTTAGGGATTCAAATAGCCAATGTGGAGACCCTAATGTGGTCATAAATTGCAAGGGTCTCAATTTTATGACACTACACTTCCAAGGTGGCAGAGCTCGTTAGCACTTGATGATCTTCATTTTTCACAAGGATATGGATATCACTATTGAAGGGACAATTTATAGCCTCAACACCATTCTCTCATCCAAGTATACTTTTAAAATAGTGCAATCCTTCGGATTCTACGTCCTTGGTCTCTATCAAAAGAATCTCATCTCTGCGACGAATTTGAGTAATTATGTTTCAACTTCTCTTCATTTTTGTTGAGTTATGGAAGAACTTGGTGTTATTGTCTCCTTACTTGAGCCAACTCTCTTGAGATTTAGATCTCCAATAGAACTCTTCTCTTGCTAATACTTCTTAATATTATTTCATGAGTTTCTTCTCCTTAATGAATTTAGACTATGACATACCATTTTGGATTACATACTCACTAAGTAGTTCCATCTCTTCCTCAATTCTATTTTTTACTATGCATATATTTAAAAAATTTGTTTGTTCCACTCCTTCAAATGATATTTCAAATCCTATAAGTGTTTGTAGAAGACAAACACTTTTGTCCCCCTGATGTCTCGGGACTCATACCGCCATTCTTTCAATATTTTCTTTATCCCAGGCCAACGAAACCACATCTTTACAAATTTGAATTGACTCTTTGTAGACCATGATTTCTCAAGGATGTTCAATCCCATAGGAAAATGGTTTGAGACTGGCATGGGGTTTGATATATGCACTAGGAAGAAGGGGCACATTCAACCATTCATGAGAAACTAGAAAATGATCCAATCTCTCTGCTATGTTAGAAAATTTAAGTCATCAATTTGTCCATGTATACTTTCTATTATATGGAACAATGTCTGTGAATCCATTAGACTTGACAAAGTTGCTAAAGTATGATTGTTATTGTGCCAATATGCCTAGACCCCCCAATTTGTCACTTGAGTACATAAGATCGTGTTGAAATCTGTGACCAGTATATTTTTTTGGTGGACTCCCTGCATATCTAAACTCAAGGTTCTCCATAGATCTTCTTTATTGGGAGTCTTCAATAGGCCATAAATGTTAGAAAGAGTGAATTGAAGATTTGATATGACACTATTTACCTCACACTTCATCCAGTTGTGATGCTTTGCAGAACTTCAACTGTCACCCTATTAGGTTTCCATATAATGCATAGGCCCCTCAAGGATCCATTTGTGTTATGCACATTACCATTCCATTTCAAGCAATTCCTAACAAAGTATTGTACATTTTCAATAGATAACTTAATCTCCTAGATCAATACTATATCAATCCATTTGTTTTCAAATTGGTGTTTGATCATATGCTGCCTATTAAGGGTATTTATGCCCCTTACGTTCCATGTAAGAATCTTCATTTCTCTCCAAGGAAGGGTTTGCCTCTCCTAGATCTAAATAAGAAGGATTTGATTGAAGATTGGTCTAGAAGGAGTTTGTCATCCTCTTCTTTTCTTTTTATTTGTCTCTTTATTTGTCCTAACTTTTGAAGGGTCTACTTTTTTAACATTTGCCAATGTTTGACTAATAGTTCTTGTTTATGTAATACCCAATTCATCCTCAATCTCCACTATTTTAAAAAGAGGATCTAGAACAAACAGGGAAGTTGTTTGGTTCCTTTCTTCATTCATTAATGTTTGCACATCTATGTTTACCTCCTCAAGGTTTGGGTTTATAGAATTAGCATTGATATTTTCATTTTTTGGGGTTTTGGTTGGGGGAATTGAATTTTCTCCTATCGGCTCAACACACAACTCATCCTCGTTTTCCTATAGTTTCTCTATTTTTGTTTGGATCTATTTGGGGACCCATTTCTTGTGAAGGTAAAATTTTCAATTTTCCTCATTATGGCTTCTCCCTTGACATTTTAAATAAAAGAACTTATTTTCTTCAACTTCAATCTCTGGGATCCAGATTCTGATTGATGTCTTCAGTTTTAAGGTTTTGGGAATTTATGTAACTGAAATTAACTGGATTTTTCCCAAAAGAATCATGTCTTCCTCTCCCATATTTATTTTAAGGGTTTGACCAACATTATCACCCGTCCTCAACAAAATATCTTCACATCAATATTCGAAAGGAAGATTACATAGGTGGATTTTTCTTAGGGATTTGTGGTAGTAGGATTAAAATTTGGCACCCATATTATTTTGAAAATGAAAGATTCATTGAATTTCCATGTTCTTCTTTCTAGAATCATATTTTGATCATTTTCATTTTTAAAATCAGTTATGAAGAATTGTCTCTACATAAAATATTTTTTTTTGGTCATTGGCCAATTCTTATTGATCCATTGCCAAATTTCTTCCCTTCCTTTATTCCTTCCAAGGACTCTCCTAATGACCATAGTCTATTGGAAAGTAGAGATATCTATATCTGTAATATCTGATAGATCAACTTCAATGGATTCATAGGTTTTAGGATTTGGAAATTGCAAAATTTGTTTTCCCCTACTTTTTGCAGTCAATTGCCTTTTTGCCATCCTCTATTGATAGGTTTTAGGGTTTGTAAACTAAGGTGCTACTTGTTTTATATATAATCACATTTTGACATTTCATCATATACCCCAAACTAAATGAGAATCGATATAAGAATGCAAATAAAAAAAATTCTACATGAATAAAAAATAAAGTTTTGTCCTTGTTTCCTCAACCATGGCATATGTTTGTGCTCATTTAGCATAGAACAAGGAAAATCCCTATTTACTTCCACGTTCAACTTGTCATTCAGATGCATCCATCTTCACTATAACTAAGTCATTTTATCCAAGAGCTCTATCTTCACTCTATAAGACATTTTAGCCAAATAACATTATAAGTGGTTGTTATTATGGTCCTAATCTCTAAGTCATTAATAATATTCCTTTCTACTTAAAAGAGAAAAATGGTCACACCCTTTTGTAACCATTCACAGGTAGTGTGATTTTTTTTTTTGGACTCCATTCCAATAGAAATGTTGTGAGACTTGCATAGGAATTCTTTGGCTGCTTTATTATTTATAGTATAGTAATTCAAGTGTCATTGAATTTATAATAATTAGCATAATATTGTTTGATTAAACTAATTTTCTTTTTTGACATTAGTTTGTATACAATTTTATCATGTATGAGAGTTTCTAGATGTTGTATATATAAATTAAAATCCAAAAAAAGTTTATGTTTTTGTGTATAATAATTCATATTATTTCTATACAAAATGATAATCTCAGAAACTTCACCATTGATGATTAACAAGTATTAAAAGTTTTGCAATTGAGATAGATACGTGGTTTGATAATGGGGAAATTATATGGTTAATAAGTTGAGGCAAAGTAATATTGAGATTGTCACAATTGTCTTCTACCATGGTTATATATTTAACATTTGTAGAATATAGCTTAAGAAATATAATGTGGATGATCAATTAAACCATGCAGAATTATATGGGTAAAGTTTTTTTATTAGATAAGAAACAAAATAGGGTGTTGACCCCTTGAAAAAAAGGCCCCAAGGGTTGAGAAACATAGGCCATGATATGCCACCTACAACACAAAACCCATAATAGGCCACTTTAATGCATATGCCATAACAATATACTTACACCACATAGGTTGAACTTCAAACAACCCACAGTAGTGGGATGAACATACACCAACAAATTGAATATGAATTTAGGAAGAGATAGAAGGAATAACTTTCCTCCATCAATCCAACAACCTAATACAAGATAAGAAAGATGTGATGCCTTTGTAGAGGGCCTATTAGCACACAAAGAGGGGAAAAAATGAAGAATGGGAAAAAAGTGCAAAACAAAAGTAGTAGGTGGAATAGAAGCTATAACAATAGTAGAACCAATGGGTGCACAAAATAATATAAGCAAACTCATTTAAAATGAAATATGAAAGAGAAAAAATGAAGTAGGAATCACAACATGAGAGGAACAACGAGTATGATTCAAAGGCAACCTAGTCTACACAAGAGGGGAAGGAGGGTCCATAAAAGAGGCCAAGGGCATAAGAGACACAATGGAAGAAAGATAAACATCACATCATGAATTGGAATAATTGATAGTGAAATTTTCATCAGTAGCATCTTTCCATCATGTAGTAGAGCCATTGTGCCATGAGAGAGGACAATCCACAACCAAGTGAGCAATAGAGAAGCATTGATGATATCGGAAGGGGATGCCCTCATAATCAAGAAGTTGACTCCAAGGCATATCCCAAACCAATAAAACCACATCTCCATAAAGGGAATTGAAGAAAATGACCAATAGAGTTATGAATGGCCTCATAAAAGGAAGGCTCCAAAAAAAATAGAGGGAGGTTCAAAAGTTTAACCCACATCAATTGCACATTTAGTGGCTTAGTAAGAGGATTGAAGGAGGTTGTCCAAGGCTTAATAGAGAGAGTTCTCCCTCCAATCCCAAAACTTTCCCAACAATGAATCTCTATCCATAAAGGAGGCAAAGGAGGAAATGAAAAAAAACCTTTAACAAATGGAAGAGTTCAATTGTACCTTCCACAAGAGGCCTCCAAGAAGCCAACACCCATTTGTGTAGATCAAGAAGAGAGGGCCATAGATTTGATAATTTTCACATTAAACCCCTACGCTGGTAGAAGTCTACATTTTCCACCACATCTTGGCAATATAAACCACCATTGATGATGATTTGGCACAAAGAAGAGGAAGAGATTTCTTCCTAAGGGGTGAACAACACTTGAACCACCCAAGCTTGAGAAAAGCTACGTCCATCAACAACAAAGGTCAACCTAGATGGTGCAAAAATGGTAGTAACAAATTGTACACCAGTAACATCAACATCAATAATACCAACGGTAGACAAAATGGATCCCAATAACATAGTAAAAGTTGCAGCAATAGCAAGCACACCCATGGTAGTTGAAACCCATGTAGTAGAGGTACAGCCAAAAGGTGCACCAATGAATAGACATGGAGGAACCAAAGACTAGGAGCACACCTATAAAAAATTAAGTAGGAACGAGAAGCCCACCCAACATGGTAGAAACCACAATAGTAGAAGAATTAGTGGTTGCACTAGACATGGAGAAACCAAGGAATGTTGTAATAAGAACAAAATAACCCATGGTTGCACTAGAGATGTGGAGCATAATTGCAACAGATGACCCATGACTAGAAACCCACCCATCGGAGAAAAAACCCCATTATCAGAAAAACCAATGTCAAATGATGCACTAATAATAAACACAATGGAACCATGGGTTTCTATGAAAGACATGACACAAAGAAGTGCAGGTGAGCCCATTTCAAAATTTACTTTTATTAGTTATGGGTAGAGTTGTTATTATTATTGTTCTAGAAACCTTATTGTTATGATAACAAGTTAGTGATTAGTAGTAGTGATGCACGTTATACATAGTCATTTATATAAAGGTTTTACAATATTAAAAAATATTAAACTATTATGCATATCAAGCTGCTATTCTGAGTATAACTACTGGATTGAGTTATAGGTAAAATTGCTCGAAAATGGTTTAATTTTGAAAAATATTTTGGGGTTTTATTATTCATTGTTTTTTCTTTCTAGTGTGTGTGTGTGAAAAGTGGAATAAGTCTGTAAGTTGTAAGACACAACACTTCAATTAATTCATTGCATGCATGGTTAGACACATATAATCATGAATATAAAAACCATAACAAATCGACCTAGTGCCTCCTAAAAGATGTGAGTATAGACTTGCTCTCAAATTTGTGTAAGAAATACTAGTGACTAGACTACACCAAGATGAAGGATTTAATATATATGAGCACAAGAATAAGCTAAATGGATGCAAGATTAAGCTAAATGGATGTAAGATTAAGCTAGATGAATGAATATTAATCTAGATGAATGAATATTAAGCTAGATGAATGAATATTAAGCTAAATGAATGCAAGCAATAATGATTAAATGCAAGCAATAACAATTAAATTAAGTATGCAAAAAAAGAGATAAACTAAGATGCAATAATATCAAAGCACAATATTTTCAATGACTCCAGAGCAAAAAATGCATAATAACAATAAATCTCCAGGGTGTCTTGAATGAGAGATGAAGACTGAATTTATAGAGACTCGAAAGAGATACCAACGATCAAGATCGATTAACAATGAGCGGTTGAGATTCCTCAATAAAAAGAACATTCCTGGTTAATTGAAATAATTGAGAGATCAGATTAAGTTAATCTTGAGGTAGATTCTAATTATAGCTTGATCGAATGCATTCAAATTATAAGTTTGAGTTTGCATTGAAGATAAAATAGTTGATTCCATGCACTTGAGATAAAAATAGGTGATTCCATGCACATTTCTTTAATTTGCTCAAGATTTTTTATTTAGAAAAAACTTTTTCAATGCAACTGAGCCTCTTTCCTCAAGAAAAACTTTGAGTTTTATTTTTAGAGAAGATGATTATTTCAATTTAATTGTTTTTTTTTATTTCTCAAGTTATCTCAATTTTAGAAAAAGAAACATCTTAAGTTTGATTTCTTCTCTCAATTTAATTCTTTTCTTTTGTTTTCAATTTAACTCTTTCTTTTGCAGATCAATTCCTCTTTTTGTGATAAATCTCTTTTTGTAACTTAATTCCTCTTTTTGTGATTAATCTCTTTTTGTAAATCAATTCCTCTTTTTATGATTAAATGGCAAATTTATTTATTAATTAAATATGCTAGGATATTTAATTAAATAAATAGGATAATTGATCAAAATGATTTACTTGGAATGATTTAATTAATTAAATAAATATTTAATTAATATAGAGTGATTTATTGCCATGTAATATTAATGATTGAAGAATTAATTAATTAGGTGTTCAAGGTTGATTTAATTACCTTTGGTTAGGACCTTGGTGATGTTGTCGAGATTAGGGGCCCATGGTTTAGGTGACCATTTTTAGGGTATTACATTTGCCTCTCTTTGAATTAATGTGCGAGCAGTGCGTTGGTTCAAAGAATAGTTGATGTCAAATAGATATTAGTTCTGAACTTGATGGATCATAAACTGAGGAAGAGCGAGATTCTCAGCTTGATTTGAAGTGATGAAAATGAACATAGTTGATTAAAGCGACACCGATCGTGAACTTGATTGAACAAGAATCGACAAAGAATGAGACACCGTTCTTGAACTTGATGGATCAAGAAACGAGCATCGATCCAGAACTTGATTGAACTAGATTGAGCCAATAAACAAAACCGATTCCGAATTTGATTGAACAAGAATTGACTGACCAAAGTGATAAACCGATTCTAAACTTGATCGAAGAAGAATCGATTAGCAAGAACGAAAGAACCGATTCTGAACTTGATTGAACAAGAATTGGCTAAGCGAGAGATAATGTCCTGCTTGATTTAATGTGATGAAACTGGACACTGATTTGAAGATTGATTTAGATAAGGACAAAAATTGATATGCCTCTAGAGATTGCTTTATTTGAGATCGAAGAATCTCAACTTGATACGACATGATTTAGTTAAGATGCCCCTAGTAACAAGGTTTGGTTGATTTTCTTTGTTTGAAAATATTTTTGCTCGACTTTATGAAGATTTGAAAATTTTCTCGACTTTTGATAATGATAATCACTGAAAATATGGAATGAGTATTCCCCCTCGCGAGCAAAATTGAAATATAGCAAGGGTACAATGTTTTTAGGCAATTTTGAGAAGATGAAATAGATATAGCGATGATAATTATTTGAGCACGAAGATTGATGTAAGAATTAATTTGAGATCACAGTTGAATTGAGCGCAAAAAGATTCGAAAATGGACTTGAGGATGAAAGTGCTAAGTGGTCAACATTGTGAAATTTTGACTAGAAAATTAACATTAGATTTTGATTTCAATCTCGAAAATGGACTCAGGACAATCGATTTAGCTTAGGGTACAAGTTTTACGTCCATCGGAGAAAGTTTACAAATTAGGGTTTGGGCTATATAAGGGGTTCAATGTGTCATTGTCAATTCATTTTTACCTCTCAAAGTTTAAAATTTGAAAAACCTCATGCGAAGAAAAATGGCAATTTGATTCAAGAGCACCGATTCGAGTGCCAGAGATGTCATAATCGACTGCAAAACTATGCGCCAACAGTAAGTGATCGATCTTTAACCTTTGCATTTCTCAATTTTTGAATTTTTGTTGAGCTTTTTCATTCTGAGCATAACACCTTTCATTTACCGGTTGGAGAGATGACCATCACGTCGAAGGATATATATAGGATTTTGAGGATTCTATTTGCTGGAGATAAGGTTGATTATGATTCTACTCCATGACCGGGTATTTTGGCTTTGAGATAGATATTCCATGATGAGACTATCCTTGATTGCGCTATTACTTGGGATGATTTGATGAGTATATATGGTGCACAGTACCCTTTGGTTTGTGTTTTGGCTGGTATGATTGGTTGTTTTGTTATGCCTAATAGAGAACAATAGAGATTTCTATGTGGTTGGGGCAGAATGCTTGAGAGGTTATTGACTCATCCAGTGAGATTAGGGTGGGGATAATGCTTTCTCGCTCATATGTATCATGAAATGCATGAGATTGTGTATCGAGAGGGGAAGAGCATGGCAACAGGCATGTTAGTTTCACAGATAGGGGCATGGGAGCATATCCTGGTATATAGACCTATTGTAGATTATTTGCGAGAGGCACACTAGCCTATTGTATGATATTATTTAGGTTATGTTACTCAGACCCACCTGGGCAAGACTGATTATTGTAGGAGGTAGTTGGATTTGAGGCTAGCGGTTCCAGGGCAGCAAAGGTTGGAGGTGAGGAGGAGAGAGAAGCTCCTAGGAAGGTTAGGCAGTGGAGGGATGAGTAGGGAGGTGGAGAGGGGGATGTTGGGAGAGAGTAGGGAGTACTAGACATAGTATGATCTTTGAGGATGAGGGTGACAGGTTTGCAGTCACACTTGATAGTGGTGCAGATGCAGCTGGCAGAGAGAGACCGACAACTTGTTGAGATCAAAGCTGAGCACGATCGACAACTTGTAGAGGTGAGAGCAGAGCGAGATTGGAAACTTGCAGAGGTGAGAGCAGAGTGAGATGCTCTTCAGTGAGAGGTTTTGCATCAGATGAGTCATGCAGCTTATTACATTGCAGCTTATAGTGTAGCGGTCCCAGTAGCACAATAAGTTGTGTTGTATTCTCAGTATATGGCTCGATCTGAGGGAGCTCAAGCACCCAGACAGGACATCGGTCAATAGGAACCACCTCCTCCACCTGACGATGAGGGAGAGGCAAAGAGCTAGATTTGTTATATCTCCTAGATTTTCTTATATACCCCATTTTTGTAGCTTATACGATTCTTGCTCCGATGAGACATTGTATATGACAGTTTATATTATTTTTACTCTTAAACACTAAGATTATGACGAGATATACGAGCTCTTGATTTGATTTCATCGTATTTGTTTTGATTGATTATGAGATGTCTTTCTATATGCTTTATTCTATATGTATGCATATCTTTTTAGTATGGATGTGTGTAATGGAGATGAATATGGATGTTGTTTTTTTATTTCTTTATTTCCTTTTTCATATGCAATTAAATGATGAAAATGAGTAATGAGTAATGCAAATATTTATTTTTCATGCAATAATATGAATACAAATAAGTATACAATGAAATGTATGGATCTATATAAGATGCTCATGTATGCAGCTAACATCTCAAGACACAAGTACTCGATCAAAGAAATGATGATGAAAAAGGGTTACCACTTAGCTAAGAAATGACGATTGCTTTAGAATCTCCTTCAAAAGATAAAGAGATCATTGTTATCTTGCTAAAGTCACTTGAAATGAATAAAATTTAGGATGAATGCAACCTAAACTTAGTCACTGGATTTGGTATGCTTAATTTTCATCACTAAGCATTTTACAAACACATCAGGCAAAATAGAGTTCCTTCCTTTATATAAGCAATATTAATTATCTTGTCCGCAATGACCCTTTTATTGTTCATATCGTTGGACAGATTACACATGCATCCAGATTGCACATTAAAGAAATTCCCTCAAAATAGACAAAGAAATGACTCCAACCTCCCTATAGCATACAAATAAGCAGAGTCAAGGTATGTGTGGCATTTTCACCTTGATGTGAAGGCACTTATCATAGACACCCAGCTGATTAGATGTTTCCAGATCATCAGAATCATTCCTACAAGAAAAAAATAAATAAAAGTATTATGCCCCAAATCGTTGCTCCTCTTAGTCAAGATAGACTTCCTCGAGTTACTCAAAGGGAATAATAATCGAAAACCAATGTAAAAGACAACCTATAAAGAAAATTTAAATCATATCTCAAACAGTCTAGTGATTGTTTTCAGTAGTCTTATTTTGCTTGTTTACTCAGTGATAAAACTCTTTAGTAATTTGGAGACAAGTGTCTGACTCAGATTGGATGACTTGGAATTATCGACAAAAAGATGACTTGGTTGATACTACTTAGGAAATTTAGATTGATTGGTTGATTACCCTAAGATTATGACATTGATCGGTTTCAAGCCATGAGGGTTCCAAGAGAACCAAATGTCACAAAAGTAACTAAAAGATATGTACAAGTGAAAGCAAAGATGCATCATTTCAGTACAAGAGATAAGACTAACCTGGACAAAATCTAGCAGCCATACTAATCGATGTCATTGTTTTGATTTGTGTGATCATTGATAGGAATGTCTGGTTTCAAAGAGTAAGTACCCTGTATAAGACCTATCTGTCTGGTTTCGAGTGTACCCTTCCTTGTATAAACATGTTGATGTTTGATAGATTGATTAACAAGACATGCGATAAGTGTGATTACAAACTTTGAGAGTTTGTCTGTGGTTGATTTGGTTTGAAGGATAGTGTATGCTTTCTTGCTTTGATTTTTTCAGTTTTTTTGATTTGGTGAATTTTTTATTTGTTAGGATTTTGTTCAGCACATTTTATGATTTTTATGATTTTTTCAGCTATTCCCCTAGTATGTAGACCTATATGACAGGATGATCCATAGAATGCATGTGGAGACAATTAATTTTTGATATGATCTTGTTGGCATTTTGATAATGTTTGCATTTAGTTGAGGTGGTTATTGGCATGTTTAGTTGTGATTGTTATTGATGGACACACACTTATTTTATGTATGAGTTATTCTCCACCGATAATATGTGTTGTATTGTTCACACCGATATTATATGCCATTGCATGTATAGTCTTTGTTTATAGAAGACTATCGATGTGTTGCAGAAGAAGCTTACCAGTCAAAGCATTACTGGAGACCTCAAGCTGTATGAAGACATCAAGCGGCATGAAGACCTCAAGTGGAACTAGGACCCCTAGCGACAGTTAATCTTTTTGATCGGAACGCTATGTTCCAGTTTACTAGTCTTTGTTTGTTAATTGGTAATCGGTATACTGTATTAAATTGGTAAACCTGTAAAGTGTGATGAGTTATCATCCACCGAAATTGATGCGGTGATTCAACCAGTAAACTTGTAAAGTGTGATGAGTTATCATCCACCGACACTTTGATGGTGTTTTTGTGTCATGTTACCAAATGTGTCTAGATGCTTTGAACTTAGGAAAATGTAATCCAATCTCATTGGACTGACATGAAATCATCTTCCTATTTAAGGACATCATGTCTAGGGTTTTAATGTGTATGTGTGTTGAAGTGTAAAGTTGTTATAGAAGCATTGTACGATAGAGATTGAACATGCAAAGGATAGAAGACTGAAGTAATGTTGCAATGCATTAACGGGGACCAGTCAAGGATCTAATCAAGCATTCTATGCTACTTTCTAGATCATTCACTTGTTGATTACTAATCTCTTTGACAAGTCTGAAACCATTAACCGGGTAGGCCTAGTCAAGCCTATTGTAAATCCTCTAACAAGGTGGTTCACAGTTGTGGATCTAAAATCCTTTAATAGGGTAGTCTTTAAGAAGACTTATCTCCTAATAGAGATCTAGATTCCTAACAGGATTTGTTCTGGTGAAGAACATTTTAAGGCCTTAACTCGTCTAACCTTAACCGGTCTGGTTACTATTCTGCAGATAGTTGACTTGTGAGTTTTACTCACCGTGGTTTTTCTCATTTGGGTTTCCACGCTAAAATATATTGTGTTATGGTGATTGTGCTTCTGTGGGTGAATTCTTTATTTTCTATTTGGCTTATCTGTGTTTTAACCGGTTTGTTGTTTAAACTACTATACCGATCTGTAGTAAAATTACTTAAGAGTTTGGTTAAGTTTTTGGGCATACTAATTCAGCCCCCCCTGTTAGTATTCATCAATTGGTATCAGAGCCAACCTTTCTTTAAGTCTAACCACTTGAAATGAGATACGGGGGAATACACCATGAGGGAACTCAGTCACCGTTTGGCTGAATCTGAGAGAGCCTATGATGAAATTAAGATCAAGTATAAAGCCTCTTTAGCCAAAAGAAGAGAGCTTGCTGAGAAAATGATGGAAATTACTGAGAACAACTCTTATGATGAAGCAGACATGGATGCCCTAGTTCAAGAAGTGGAGAAACTGAATGAGTCCAAAACTAACCTAAGGAGGGAGTTGGAAGTACTGACTATTAGGATGAGTCAGGAGCTAGAAAATAAAAGAAAAGTTGAAGATCTAGTGAAGGACAAGGAGCATGCCATCTTTAAGTTAAACCAAGAAATTGGTACTATTACCGCTTATCTGCAAGAGGATAAGGAAGAGAAAGAAGAAATGCAAGACAAACTCAATGCAATCATTTCTCATAATGAAACCTTGATGAAGACCAATGATTCTCTTTCCAAGGAACTTGCTGAGACAAAGGAGATACTTGCAAAGTTCAACCGGAGCGCTGCGAAGTTGGACCAAAAGCTAGAATCAATGAAGCCATCAAATGATACCTCTGGACTTGGTTTCTCTGCATATGAGGTAGGTGAATCCTCTGGAACCAAGATTGGTGCACCAAAGGAGCAATAAACACCTAAGATCAACCAAAGCAAAGGTAAGCCAAAGTTCAAACTTGTATGCTTTAACTTCCATAAGGAAGGACATATTGCCTATGTGTGTAGGAGTAAGACTTACAATAATTTTCCTTACATGCAAAACAATGTGTACAACCACAATGCTAGAACCGATAGATTTAATGGTCATTGTTATGCATGCAACAAGTTTGGGCATAGATCTTTTGAGTGCAGATCAGTTATGAACAACCTTGGAAGTTTTGCACCAAGATCTAAAGGAGTTGTCTCGGAACCTCCTATGAATCGGAACCCAAATCGGTACAGAACCTATGACCACTGGTCAAATGGTTATGGAGCGGCAAATAGTTGGAGAGCAACTTGTTTGATTTGTTGTGGTAGTGGTCACACTATTGCAGCATGCAGGAGGAAGAATGCAAATGTGAACACCGAACCACGGTGAGCACTTGGTATGGTATGCTATCATTGTCACAAACCGGGACATATTTCCAGAACATGCAGACTGAAAAAGAATCCACCAAAAGACAGACTGGTTGACCTTGAAGGTACAAGGAAGGTCGATGTTGAAACCACATGGACTGATATGAACAAAACTTGGAAGAAGAAGTCTAAAGAGATGCCACAAGATGTACCCATTTCTGCACCCAGTGTGGAGACCTCTGAACCGACAAATTAAGCTCTAAAAAGCTTAAGGGGGAACATATCGGTAAAATTTCTGGGACCCTCGGTGTATATCGGTAAAGTGTTTTTATCGGTATCGGTTACCTATCAACCAATAGAAGAAATGAAGTGGTAAAGTTAGGGTTGTACCCTATCGGTAATGCATTATTATGATAGGTAGGAGCAAGTTTAAAAGTGACTCTTGTCATCATTTTTACTTACATATTTTTCAAAGAATTTTTTTTCTAGCTTGAGTAGCGCAACAAGAGCGATTCATCTTGCATTTGAAAGAATCTTGCACAAGATTTTGCAGCCATTTCAAGATAGCAGTGTGGAAGTCAGATTGGTAAATTATTTTCTTGGAGAAGTGTGTTGTGCTTGACATCGGCGAACCCTAGTTCGGATTGAAAAGGTATTTTTTGTCGAATCACTCTCATCATTCAAAATTATTTAGACATGGCTTCTGTATCCAAAGCCTTTTCTAGTTCTTCCGCACCTGAGGAGTCATCTGAATCCCTTAGGAAGAAGGTGAAATATAATGCCCAATCTCAAATTCCCGCTGGAGTCATTGTCAAAGGGGATGTTTCTAGTTATATTGATTGTAGACTGGAAGACCTAAGGTCTCTAGTAATTCACTCCCAGTTAAGTATGTTTTGTCGAAAAGATAAGAAGATTAAACCAGAGTACAATGTGATCGAGAAGAAGAAACTCCACAATGCAGTATATTTTCTCAAGGAATTCACAAAAGATCATATAAGAATTATTCTTAGTATGGTTCATGGTGACAAGATGTATCTTGAGTGAACCCATGATATTACACTGGAGGCAATCCATGCCGTGACTGGTTTTTGCAATATTGGAGAAGTCCTTGTTCTTTGTAAGATCACAAAAACCAAAGTGACAGAGCTCACTGGTTCTGTGAGCGACAAGAGGGAAATGTCTGTCAACCCCATTAAAGATGATTTGGTGAAGTATGCATGCATGGTAATCAGGTATAGAGTATTCTATGCTAGTAGAATGAACTCTGTTCCTACAGCTGCGGTGCATGCCGCTTATCAGATGATCAAGGAGAATGCAGAGTACGACTTGTGTACCTGTATGCAAAAACAACTCATGGAGAATCTGAAGTCCATCAAAGGGGACAAGTCTCTGAGGTTCAAATTCGGTCAACTGCTTGTCGGTTTGTTTTTCTATTTTCAAGGGTATTTTCTAGGAGTTGGTGATGTTCAATGGTCAAATGACCTATCGGTCACAAGACAAATCAAGGAGAGTCTGCAAGTAGTAGGATATACTTATCCAGAGACTCTAAACAGGTATTTTGATGAGTTCAAATTGAAGATGAACCAGAGACCAAGAATATCAAGTGATATGGTTAAAAAGTATGAAGATGATATTTGTTTCACAATCAAAGTGGATCATTGCATAATGTAAGTGGTTGAGCCTAGACAAGATGAAGTTGAGCCTATGGGCTATGAAGTAGTGAACGATATACTCATAGGGTATGCCTCTACCCTACTTGCTTCACCACTTGATCCAAAGAAGAAGAGGACAAATACTTACTTAGAGAGCATCAAACCTACTGAAGTATCGAAGAAGAATGAGAGGAAAGTTGTGTAATCGGCATTGGTTGAATCTGCTGCCAGTCCTAGAGTGACCAAGAGGTCACCAACCAAAAAGAATCCAGAGGCCATTCTACCAAAGGTATTTGAAAGGACGAGAAAAAGCAAGAATAATACACTGGATTTAGAAGACACTGAATCAGAGGTAGAAATGAAGAAGACAATGCAACCAAGTAAGAAGATGAATACAATCAGTAATGTTCCTACAATTTTTGCACCGGTAAATATACACGTCCCTTCTTATAAGCCTACGTCACACTACCAAAGGACAATTAAGAATATCCAAAGGAAGATTCTTGATGACCTAAAGGATTATTTTGATGAATTTAATGACACTGAAAAGGAAGAGGTAGAGCTAGAGGTCATTAAATATTTATGTGATAATGATCAGTCACCAACCAATATTAAGTCTATTATTTCTAATTCTTTATATGATTCTTTGGATAACAAATGGCACATTGTGATTGAAAAAGAACAAGCAATTAGGGAAGAAATTTTTGTCCAATATTTTCCTAATGCTTCTAATTCAAAATTGTTTGAGATTCTTACTCGGTACAAAGGTACCTTTTTCTTGAGAAGGAGAAGACTTCAGTTACTTAGAGGCAAAACCTCTGAAGTAGAAAAGGACACCCATCCATGAGCTGAAGAAGATATCAAAACGAAATAGGTAGCCGAAGCAAATCGACAGGCTGAGATAGAAATTGTTCTTGTTAAATCCAAACCGGATGAAGTCTTCAACAGTCAGGGTGAAAGAATAGTAGAACAAAATGACCCCATTGATGTTGATGCACTATATGTTGAGGGCACTACTATAGAGAAGGAGAAAGTTGAAGAGGAGAGAGCGGAAAAAGAAAAAGCCGAGAAAGCAGCAAAAGAGAAAGCTGACAAAGAGAAAGAGGAAGCAGAAAAAGAGCAAGCAATGAAGGAGAAGGAAGAGATACATGAGAAGGAGAAACAGGAGAAAGAGGAGAAGGAGAAACTGGAGAAAGAGAAGGAGGAGAAGGAGAAGGCAGAGAGACAGGAGAAGGAGAAACAGGAGAAAGAGGAGAAGGAGAAGGAGGAGAAGGAGAAACACGAGAAGGAGAAAGAGGAAAAAGAAAACGCTGAAAAGGAGGCCAAGGGGAAAGAAGAGTAGGAGAAGAAGAGACAAGAAGGGCTCAAGGAAAATGAAGGAGGTCAGACTCCCACAACAACTGAAGATCAAGTTCAGACAAAGCAGGTTGAATCCACCTATCGCGGTGATCTGACTCTTGCCTTATTCACCAGGGTAGAAGATGAAAATGAGCTACTTCGAAGCATTCAAATGGCTCAAGAAAGATTGTAGGAATTGAGGAAGAAGAAAGAAAAGGATGTTATCCAATTTGCTGTTGATACTCTCTCGAGCTTAGTCCCCGATTCCACTCTTCCCAATACCGATCCTTCAATGGCCTAGCTAAAACTCCTCTATACTATAGTAGGTGATCAAGTGCAATCTTTAGAAGATGTTGCCTAGGTTTCTGTAGAGAAGAAGCATGAAAAAGATCTAAAAGTTGCATTAGTAAAGAAAATTGATGAAGATAGAGAAAAACTGATTAGCATAAAGATGATATAAGCTTAGCTATGGGTGAAGGTAACATACTCTTGAGCAAAATCTGCCAACCTCACCTATTTTGCGAAGATGCTCTGAAAAAGAAAGGTCAACTCCAATCAGAACTGAAGAAGTATGTGGAGACTTTCAAAGTTCCTTATGATTCCTTCATTGTGTATGGGTAGACAATAAAGACTTTCAGTCAACAGATAGCCAGGATTGACTCTGAGATCTACAAGCGGAATTATGATCTGTAGGAGTTATAGATGTTGTTGCTACCGAAGTTGCAAATTCTTCAGAAGTGCTTTTTGAACATGGAAGCTATCATTGTTACTCAGGAGATGAGTACTATGGATTCCATGGATGAGCTAGCCTTTCAGATGAAGACTCGGAGTGAAATTGCGGCCTCACTTCTAGACACCTGGTCCATAGACATGAAGGCATTCCTAAAAGACTTCAAATTTATTTTTGAGAAGTTTTATTCCTTATTGTCATAACCTTATACTCTGTTTTCATGCTAATGTAATATGATTTTGCATTACTTTGTCATTGTTGGCGAAGGGGGAGTAGTATGAAATTTTTTATGGAGAATGGTATTGAATTTGCACATGCTTATAATTTTTGGCAAAGAGAGTAGTGTATATGCTTAGGGGGAGTAATATTGATTATGACATCTATTTTTGTTTTGGAAGCACTTAGATGTCAAAATTTTCCTAAGTGTTGCCATCAATACCAAAGGGGGAGATTGTTGGCATTTTGATAATGTTTGTACTTAGTTGAGGTGGTTGTTGGCATGTTTAGTTGTGATTGTCATTGATGGACACACACTTATTTTATGTATGAGTTATTCTCCACTAGTAATATGTGTTGTATTGTTCACACCGGTATTATATGCCATTGTATGTATAGTCTTTGTTATAGAAGACTATCAGTGTTTTGCAGAAGAAGCTTACTGGTCAAAGCATGACCGAAGACCTCAAGCAGTATGAAGACCTCAAGCGGTATGAAGACATCAAGTGGTATGAAGACCTCAAGTGGAACGAGGACCCCTAGTGGTAGTTAATCTTTTTGATCGGAACACTATGTTCCAGTTTACCAGTCTTTGTTTGTTAACTGGTAATCGATATACTGTATTAAATCGGTAAACCTATAAAGTGTGATGAGTTATCATCCATCGACACCGATGCAGTGATTCAACCGGTAAAATTGTAAAGTGTGATGAGTTATCATCCACCGACACTTTGATGGTGTTTCTGTGTCGTGTTACCAAATGTGTCTAGATGCTTTGAACCTAGGAAATTGTAATCCAACCTCATTGGACCAACATGAAATCAGCTTCCTATTTAAGGACATCATGTCTAGGGTTTTAATGTGTATATGTGTTGAAGTGTGAAGTTGTTATAGAAGCACCCTATGATAGAGATTGAACATGCAAAGGATGGAAGACTGAATTAATGTTGCAATGCATTAACAGGGAGCAGTCAAGGATCTAATCAAGCATTGTGTGCTACTTTCTAGATCATTCACTTGTTGATTACTGATCTCTTTGACAAGTGTAAAACCCTTAACCAGGTAGGCCTAGTCAAGCCTATTGTAAATCCTCTAACAAGGTGGTTCACAGTTGTGGATCTAAAATCCTTTAACAGGGTAGTCTTTAATAGGACTTATCTCCTAACAGAGATATAGATTCCTAACAGAGATCTATTTTGGTGAAGAACATTGTAAGGCCTTAACCGGTTTGAACTCAACTGGTCTGACCTTAACCGGTCTGACCTTAACTAGTCTGGTTACTATTCTGCAGATAGTTGACTTGTGAGTTTTACTCACCTTGGTTTTTCCCATTTGGATTTCCATGTCAAAATATCTTGTGGTATGGTGATTGTGCTTCTGTGGGTGAATACTTTATTTTCTATTTGGCTTATTTGTGTTTTAACCAGTTTGTTGTTTAAACTACTATACCAGTCTGCAATAAAATTGCTTAAGAGTTTGGTTAAGTTTTTGGGCATACTAATTGACCCCCCCCTCTTAGTATTCATCATATCTATGTTAATCCAATATGCATGATGAAGATGCATTTCTATTCGAACAAGGATGAATGTGTTTGTTCAGTATTTTGTAATACACCAATTGAATTGGAGGTACAAAACATTTCATAGATAAGCGGTCAATCAATCCGTAAGGTCCCTTGGAACATCCAAATTAACACACTTAGTGACTAGGATTTACAAATGGAGACACATAGAAATTCCCCATAGATTCTTGAAACTTTGATCTTCTTTTGCCCATGTGAGTGCAAATGAGTTAATTCCTACTCTTGTGTTCACAAAAGATCCTTAGCATCCTATATGACTAGCTACGTGGATTATTCTAACTTCAAAAGCATCCTAAATGAAGCCTCGCTACCATCAAGCTTTTAGAGCTTCGACAAGGTTATAGACTATAATCTCTCAAATATTGCTCCATTGCGAGCAGATCTTCATATCCCTGATGGAGTTACTCGCATGTTCTCATAGTCAAGCTTTTTGTCGCACTTGTATGCGTGATATTTCAGTCATATATCATTGCTCTTTTGCCTTGAGATGAATATTTGGCATAACACTTTTCTTTTTTTATTTTCTTGCCTTGACTTGTAAGTAATGAAACCTACTTGGGTGTGACAATTACAATGGCGCTGAAGTAGAATTTTTAGAATTTTTCACTAGTCATATGATCAAATAGGTATCTAGAATGAATTAGAGATTTTTTTAATGTGTTTGAGATATAGCAATTGATACATTTTGGGTTAACAAGTCCCAAATAGTGAAATCACTACCCAGCCATAAGTAAAGTGTCATCATAGGGCAATGCTGAAAATAAATGACCTTAGGAACTCGAAGACTTCATGTCCGAATATCTAAGAAAGGAGAGGACCCGTGTTTGTCTTGAATGCAAACAAATGATAAACTTGGATAGTTGCCTTGTTTTATTAATGTTGCTATATGCAAATGCAGAAATTGTATGAATGAGATGCATTTGAAAAAGAAACTATATGCAATGCAGTGCTTTTAAGAAAATGACATGCAGTGCAGAAGCAAATGCTAAACTAACCCAACCCTTAGATATAATATCGTTTAAGATGCATGTTATTCATAGGGTTAGGCAGTTTTGTGTAGGTAGTTCACCAGTCTTTGTTTGAAGAGTTGGATAAAGATATCTTTTCCCATAGGATATAAGGACTCAGCTAAGTATACATGTTCAACATCTCCAATGTTGATTTTCTTAGTTTTTTGGATTTTGCGATGAAACTAGGGTAAAGTATTATGCAAGGGATTGGATAAGGGGAATGGAGGGATGAAAAAGAGGCGTTGGATAATGGACCAGATATTGAAATTTTTCTGCATGAGTGAATGGAAATTTTTGTAGGATCACCATTGGCACACATCTTGAGGGATGGTGGATTGATGGAGGAAAAGTGGATCTCAGATTTTGAGATTTGGATGGAGGAACAACTAGGGATTTTGGGACATAAGAATTGAATATGGATGAAGGAGGTGATGGAGAAATAGATTTGGAAGGTTTGGATGGAGGAATAACAATCTTGGATGTTGATTTTGATTTTTCTTTAATATGTTGTGCTTCAAGGAGATGCTTAGGGATCCACATGGTTTTTGATTTTTCATACTTTTGTAGCTTATTGGAATGCATTGCTTCTACAAGTGCCTTAGGAACCCATATAGCTTCTGATTTTGCTTTCTTTTGCTTAGTGAGCCTTTGTGTCCTTCTAGATGGATGGAAGGTGCACAAAGATGTACACCTTTGTTGATCTTGCATAAGGGATAGAGGGATATCGGGTCCTAAAATGGATGGAAGAGATGAAGGGGAAGGTGTGTATTTGGATTTTGGTTTAATAAGGGTACCAACATTTTGAGGAATGTCATTGAGGCCATGACTCTTAATAATTTCTCTAAAATGGAGGGGTTCTTGCTTATGAAGGTCTACCCCTTTGCGTTTATAAACATTTTGACTTGTAGGATCATGAGAGGGCTTTGTAGGCATGACAGATCCTTGAGGTGAACGTGGAGGATTATGACAAGGAGATGAAGGTATACTTTGATATTAACCTGAAAGAGGACTATTGGATAGAGTAGGAAGGGTGTTTGAATCTTCATTTTGAATATGATCATTTGAAAAGGTGGAAGAGGCATCATGATCTTTCTTAGGAATGATGCTTTGCTCTTGAGATGGGAGGGGATTATCTTGGAAGAAATGGAAAGGTATAATGGGATCATCATGAGATTCTAGGGAGGTAGGATCTTTTTCAACCATTGGATGGGATGGCCTTTGAGATAGCCCTTGAGGGTCAACATGAAAAGTTTCATCAGTAGGTTCATTATTTTGATCATGCTTGGTAATGATATCTGGTTTCTCTTTAGGTGAATTATTATGATCTTCAATTTCAATAACACCATCATCAAGGAGGTCTTGAATTTTATGTTTTAATTCCATACACATTGAAGTCTTATGTTTGTTATGCCTATGATATGCATAGTAATTACTCAAAAATTCACATCCCCGTGTGGTATTTTTAGGCAATATGATAAGATTGTGATTAAGAAGCTCTTCCAAAGATGACTCAATAGATTGCCCCTAAGGCACAAACTGTCTATCTAGGGGATATATGCCTTTTTGTCTTGGTGAATATGTCTTATGATATTGTATGAGATTTGGCTTTGGATTTTCAATTACTTTCTGTTCCACCTTATGTAATTGTTTTAGCATTTCTTGAAGTCTAGTGTTCTGGATATCATGAAATTTTATCTCAAGAGGGGTCATTGAATATTTTTGTTGAGCTTGAATGTCATATATTTCTCTCTTGAGATCTTGAATTTTTTGAGCCAAGGTAGCCATGGGATTCTTACTTTTGTCATAATTTTTAGAAGAGTTGCTGGTTTGAATAAGCATTTATAACCGACGGGACCGAGAGCTAGATGTGATGCAGAAGTCAAGATTAAATCAGAGCTAGTTACACATTTAACATAGTGATTGAGAGAGAGACTAAGACTCAGTTTGGTTTCACAAATGATCTATTTTGTATAAGACATAATCTAAGCAACCTAGGTTGATAAAGTTTGATAAGCGATTGATAAGAAATTTGATAAGTTTGATAATCGATTGATTTGAACTAGTTGGGAGATAATCGACAAAGTCGTGCAACACATCGACAGGGGTACACTATCAAGATTTGTTTATGCTCAAGATTATGATGACCAGATTTATGCTTTCTGTAGACTAATTAGGCAAGTATGACAATTCTGTAAAAGTGTGTAAACATACAAGTTTTTGGACTGACAAAATCAAAAATTCGTATGAAAGATTATTTAGATCCAGATGACAATTTAGTAGGTCTCAGACGACACAGACAGTTTCTTGTACAAGTTGCTGCTTATACTTGCATGACAGTTTAGTGTTCTCAAGATGACAATCTAATAAGGATAATGAATACTCGTACGACAAACTATTAAAGGTCAGACGACAATTCTCTAGGACCAGAACGACAATTCTGAAGACCGAGACGACAATTCTGACAGGACCAGATGATAAACTAACAGGACCAATTAAGACTCATACAAAAAACATCAATATAGCTAGACAATAATTCAATAGACTCGTACGACAGTGAACTGGACAAAGACGAGATTATGACATAGACAAAGTTTTGATCACTGATAGAGACGAGATTCTGACAAGGACAAAGTTTTGATCACTAACAGAGACAAGATTCTGACAAGGACAAAGTTTTGATCACTATTTTTTTATTTATGTTTTTTATTGTTTTCTCCAGTTTCAGTATTTCAGTTTTAGTTTTAGGGATGAAAACACAGTAAACACACAAGATGTATAATGATTTCAAGCACATCACGCTAACCTTGCAAAAATTGGCTTAGAGAAGAAAACCTTTGCTTGCAGACTCAGGTACACACCCAATAGCTAATCATAATACGACTATTGAGTCTCACGCAATGGATTCTCAACACCGTATTAGCTGACTCCAAACGCTAATGGGGGCACAAAATGGCAAGTATCCTGGGAGAGTTACAATCTCTCTTGCACAAAGATTATCCCCCTTTCAGAGGTGAATTGGGTAGCCTCTATCTTATAGTTCTTAGTCAAGAATTTTGTTTGAAATTACCCATTGAAGTCACGCAAGCATGATTGAGGCCTATAGACTGACAAGGTACCGAAACAAGCTGTAGTCACGTAAACGTGATTGAGACCACGAGGCCCTACAAAATGTTCGATATGAGAGATCTCAAAGTGAAAACTCAAATAATCTCGTCCTCTGAGACTTTAATCACCAGAGGCCTATTTATTATAGTGAGTTGGAATGCTTAGGTCTAGTTGTACTCACTTGGGTCATTCTCACAGGTTGATTTCATTTTCCCACAGTGACAGGCCTGCTAAAGGTACACAAATCTCAAAACTTAGAAAAAGCTTCTAGGGTCTAGATTTCTGATTATTTGTGCAGACAAGAGCATACTCTCCAACCTCTTAGATTTTCTTTAAAACACAAAAGACAAATTTGTTCATTAACCAGATAGAAATTTAAGTGCCTAAAAAATGAATTTAAAGAATACATGAAGTTCACTTGAATCTCCTCAGGCAACTTGCAAAAACATCGAGCCAGTAGTCATATTGTTTTTTTGCAACAGGCGTGTTCTTTGACAAACATTCTGCAAAAACTGGTTAGGATGTCAAAATCTCTCAGGTAGACAGAAAACAAGTTAGGGTTAGCATTAGTACCATAAAAATTCAACAAGAAAAACCCTAAAATTTCAGTCTTTTTTAATACAAAAAACTAGAATATTGTACGAGTATTCTCACCCAGCTGTATGATAATTTGCGACAGATCGTACGATATTTTATGATTGACGTTCAGGCCTCTGTGAAAACTTGTATGATTTTTTTCAGTAACTGTACGAAAAAAATCCAAAAAATAAAAATGAGCTGATCTGTAAGGCCGAAAATTGTAGTCTTTTACCCCACGGTAGGCGCAAAAAATGTGTGTGTGAAAAGTGGAATGTATGTGCAAGCTGTAAAGCACAAAACTTAAATTAAGTCATTGCATGCATGGTTAGACAGATATAATCATGAATATAAAAACCATAACAAATCGACCTATTGCCTTCTAAAAGATGCGAGTATAGACTTGCTCTCAGATTTATCTAAGCAATACCAATGACTAGACTACACCAAGACGAGGGATTTTATCTATATGAGCACAAGAATAAGCTAAATGGATACAAGATTAAGCTAAATGAATGCAAGCAATAACGATTAAACTAAGTATGCAAAAAAAAAGCTAAACTAAGATGCAATAATCTCAAAGCACAATATTTTCAATGACTCCAGAGCAAAAACTACACAATAACAATAAATCTCCAAGGTGTCTTGAATGAGAGATGAAAGCTGAATTTATACAGACTCAAAAGAGAGACCAACGATCAAGATCAATTAACAATGATTGGTTGAGATTGCTCAATAAAAATCACATTTCAGGATAATTGAAATAATTGAGAGATCGGATTAAGTTAATCTTGAGATAGATTCCAATTATAGCTTGATTGAATGCATTCATATTACAAGTTTGAGTTTGCATTGGAGATAAATTTAGTTAATTTCATGCACTTGAGATAAAATTTAGGTGATTCCACGCACTTCTCTTTAATTTGATTAAGATTTTTATTTAGAAAAAGCCTTTTCAATACAACTGAACCTCTTTCCTCAAGAAAAGCTTTAAATTTAAATTTTAGAGAAAATGATTAATTCAATTTAATTGCTTTTCTGATTTCTCAAGTTATCTCAATTTTAGAAAAAGAAATATCTTAAGTTTGATTTTTTCTCTCAATTTAATTCTTTTCTTTTGTTTTCCATTTAACTCTTTCTTTTGCAGATTAATTCCTCTTTTTGTGATAAATATCTTTTTGTAAATTAATTCATCTTTTTGTGATTAATCTCTTTTTGTAAATTAATTCCTCTTTTTGTGATTGAATGACAAATTTATTTATTAATTAAATATACTAGGATATTTAATTAAATAAATAGGATAATTGATCAAAATTATTTACTTGTAATGATTAATTAATTAAATAAATATTTAATTAATATAGAGTGATTAACTTGCTATGTAACATTAATGATTGAAGAATTAATTAATTAGGTGCTCAAGGTTGATTTAATTTCCTTTTGGTTAGGACCTTGGTGATGTTGTCGAGATTAGGGGCCCATGGTTTAGGTGACCATTTTTAGGGTATTACATCTAAAACATAAAAAAAAATTAAATTTGGACAAGGTACATAAAATTTATGACCATTTGAACACTATCCTTTTTGGTGTGATCCTATAAGTTGGAAATTGTTAGTCAATTTATAGATTGAAATATCACGAGTTTAATTGATTATTATTATTATTGATAAATATATTGTTAGACATGAGTGAAAATTATTAAATAGGTTACCCTCTCATGGGTTGCCTTCTATATTTACTGGGTAATTGTAGACACTTAAAAACAATTATTTTAATTATTTTAATTCCTCGCATAATTAATTAATTAATTATGTTAATTCAAATTCCTCTCAATATTAATTAAATATAATTAATATTGTCACTATAGCATGTGATTGATTTATTTAATAAATCAATCCCTTTCTTTATTCTTCTAAAAAATCAAATCCTCACAAATCTTCCTCTTAGCTAATTAATTTCAATTAATTAGTTAACCTACATGATTCCTACAAATCATCTTCTTAATTCATCATTAACCTAATAAATTCTTCTAGAAACTCCCTAAACTCACTTAATATTATTCTTCTAATTTTTTATTCCCTCCACTCATTCTCTCTCCTAGTCAAGTTCTCCTACAAATATTAATCCCACCTAACATTTCCTCTAATCCCTCTCCTAATGAGTCGTTAATGGTTAATCATCATGATTAGCCACAAAGTCAACTTTTTGTCTTTTTCATCCAGCCACTAGCTTTAAATGCTCTTTTCCTAGGAGAATGTAAGATTTTCGAAATCACACATTCCTCTAGGCATCCCCTCTCCCAAGGAATTTTTAATTCCTTTTTATTCCTCCAATCCCCATGATATCCTTTTTTGGAGAATTTTTAATTCCTCCAATGCATCTTGTGGAGTGTGGAGATACGAAATGCCTTTAAGGCATATTTCTTGGTCTCCACACCCTCTCTTGGACCTTGTGTAAGCTCACAAGTAAATCTTAGCCCTTCATCTCGAATTCATCCTAGCCATCTGTTTTCCTCTCCTCTTCCTATAAAATAGGGCTCCATCCCTTCATTCAAAACATCTTGAAATCCAGTAAGTTTATGCTGCCCTTTTGAGCCCAGGAAATCATCTTGGCAACTTGATCACATTGGAGAGCCATCCACATCTAGCAATCAAAGGAGCACATCAAGTGGAGCATTATCAAGGGGCGCCTTCACTTCATCAAGTTCAATCTGAAGGAGAAGGTAAAATAGCAAGGTGAAATGGTCTTTTAATGATATTTTGGCATTCTGCATGTTTATTTCGTTATGTTTTGATTATTTGACCTTCAAATCTGTTTCCCCCTCTTCATTTTGGCACGCTTGGTGGGACCCACGTCCTTAAGAACTAATTTTTTTTTAGGTTTTTGTGAGTTGTGAGACGTACGTTCCAGAATAGCGTGACTGCAGAAAAAAAAAAAATATTTTTTTGCAGGTTCCAAAATAGCGGCTTTGTATTTCTGCACAATAGCTTCTTTTCTGTTTCTGTTGCGTTTTTGTTTCTGTTCTTTTTCTGTTTCAGTTTTAGTTTCAGCATGATAGCTCTGCGATTAGCTTGAGCATTTTTGTGGGAATTTGAATTCCTATTATCCGATCTGTTATTTGCTCCGTTATCTGCTTTGTTTAATTATAATTTGTGTGAAAGTAGGAGAGTATGCTCTTGTCTATATAGACAATCAGAAATCCAAACCTTTCACTTTTCTATTTTGTTTAGCACGACTGTATGCTCTGACCGCAGGAAAGTGTGAAAATAGGAGAGTATGCTCTTGTCTATCTAGACAATCAGAAATCCAGACTTTTGACACTTTTTTTTTATCTGTTTAGTGCTACTGTCTGCTCTGTTAATCTGTCTGAAATTTTTAGGCGCTAACTGTAATCTGCATTTTTATTTTTTTTTCCATTTCTTGTTATCTACTCTGTTTAAATATAATCTGTCTGGCCGCAAGAAAGTGTGAAAGTAGGAGATTATGCTCTTGTCTATCTAGATAATCAGAAATCTGGACCTTTGACCTTTTTTTTATTCTGTTAAATTTAGGGTTTCTGCTTTGTTAAATTTTTCTATTTTTTCGCCATATCTTCTTTATCTCGACTCCATTTTCCTCCAAACTTCACTAGATTCTCCGCATTGCCATTTTCCACATTTCCTTCCTTGGAGGCCTTATCCCAAAAATCCACTTTTTGAAGCCCAAAATCCCATATTTCTCTATTTTTAGGGTTTGCCATAACTTTTTCCCCTTTCATCCAATCACCTCCAAATTTTTCGCATATTATCCATCTCCAACTTTTGCTTCTTTGCCCCTCTTTGACAAATTTTCCCATTCCTTCATCTCTCCTCCAAAATCCCCATTTTTCGCTTGCCTATCCCTTGGAAAGTGGCAAAAACCTAGTCAAACCTCATTTACCCATCAAAGCTTTCTTCAAATCCACATTTGTCATTAGTAAAAAAGTTTTTATTCATTCCCCAAAAATAAAATAAAATAAATATTTTGTCATTTTGTTGTTTTTTGCAGGTCGCTTGTTGAAGACTCTATTTTTCCAAACTAATCAAATTGTTTTGCAGGACGCTTGTTAAAGACTCCATTTTTTTCAAACTACTAATCAAGTTGTTTTGCAGGATGCTTGTTGAAGACTCCATTTTTCAAAACTACTAATCAAGTTGTTTTGCAAGTTGCCTAGCTGATCCAACCAAATCTTGTGCATTTATTTAAACTAGGCACCTAGATATTAATTAAAATGGAATGAACCATTGTCTTATGTGTCTTTAAAAAAAGCGTAAAGGTAGGAAAGTATGCTCTCGTCTTACTAGAAGATCAGAAATCCAGACCCTCCAACCTTTTCTTGTTTGATTGTGTGTTTACCTCTAGCGGGCCTACCCTCCCAACTTGCTCTTTGAGAAGGTAAGAGGGGAACGACCCAAGTGAGTACACCCGGACCTGGGGTTCCCAACTCACTATAATAAATAGGCCATTGACTACGAAAGGGTTAATGGTTGGGGCTATATGAGAGTTCACTCTCACATTGGGTGTTTAGTAGGATCCTAGAGATCTCAATCACGCTTGTGTGACTACTAAGTTCTTGGTGCTTCGTTGGGCTATAGGCCTCAATTGCGCTTGCACAACTTCAAATGGTAGCTCCTAACGGAAATAATTACTAAACACCTTGTTCATAGTGACCAAAAACCTTCTAGTCATTGGTGTAGGAGGTCGGACCTCTGAAGCGGCCCATATTCTTAGGGCCCTTAGTAGAGACACAAAGTTCGCCATAAGGATTTTTCATGGGAATTGATGCTTGGCTGCCCCGAGAAGTGAGTGTCGTGGAGGGGAGCCAGTTGGGTCAAGCATCTAAGTGTCCTCTTTGGGTAAGCATAGATGGGAAACCAATTGGGATTCAATGACTATTGTCCTTGCCAGCCTTAAGAATGTTGTGTATGAGCATGAGTGTCTTTGATATAATATGCATTTGATCACTGTGTTTGCTTTGTTTGATACATACTTGCCAAGAGTAGACTAAAAACACATCACTATCCCCAAACACTTTGCAAAAACATTTGTCAAGACACAAACAATTGTCCAAGTCATTACCCACAGAAAGTCCAAAATTGCGTTGAAACTTTATCCATCCCATTTTTCTTAAGCCTAAGAGAGAAGCTAAGAATCCGTCATCTCCATCAACATTCAAGTTTGTCCTTTGAAATACCAGCTATCGTCCAAATCAGGGTGGTCGTATCCCTTCATACAACTTGCCATTCGAATCGATCCTTTATGTTCATACCAAAGACAACCTAGTCATCAAATTTCTTCTAAACCATCACTACTATACCTCCTCCATCAATCATCCTCAAATTTCCTAAGTCCTTTCATCACAAATTTCTTAAGTCCTTTCATCACAAATATCGTGTATGGTCACAACTCGATCCCAAAAGAAAAAGATGGCTGAACAATAATATGGCATGCCGGACATTGGTGTCCTATACGAAGATCCCACACAAGATCATACACAAAGTGGGCAACCTAGTGATCAAGATCAAAGTCAAAATCTTGACATGGTTAACCAAGATGAACTTTGTCCGGAAGTGCAAACTTTCCTAGCGGATTCTTATAACCAAGAGATGATGGAAAAGTTTATTAAACACAATCCTACTGCACTTTTGAAAACTCTCCTTGAACATGGAGCTCAACTTCCGCCTGAATTTAATAGATCTGCTCTCACCCAACAACCACAAGGAGACCTCGCTCCCACACAAAGTGTTGCACCTACTATTCAAACTCAATCAATGCCACCCGCGATACCTCCCACTATGGTCTCCATCCCACCTTCTTCCTCCTTACCATCCATACCACTATCAAATCCAATCTCATCCATTCTCCAACAAACTTCTATACCACCTCCTTCTATTCAACCACAAATTTCTATTCCACAAACTTCCCTTCCTCCCAACAATGTCGCAAATTTTATCCGGGCCGTATTCAATCCCGTCACAACAGTTGGCGGACCGCAACCAACTGTCCCTCAAACCCCAGCGACATCGGTCATCACATCCCATGTTCCCACCTCCTCATCATATCAATATATTGGTGGTGGTGCACCTTCTTTGGTTCATCCAATTCTTGGGGCAAATACACTTCATCATTATCAAAGCCCACAACAAGACCTCATCAAGGAAATTCAAGACATGAAGAATATCATCAAGGACATGAAACAAAGGACTAATAAAAGGAAAACTTACTCGTTCGAAGAGTTTTTCCCTTGTCCTTATGATCTGTCTATATCAGTTGCACAATATCCCTCAAGATTTGAGATTCCTAAATTCACCAAGTATGAAGGCAAAGGAGACCCCCGTGATCATGTTCGAGAATTCCACATCTTATGCCAGGAAGTCTCCTATAGTGACCTTTATCTTCGCAGACTCTTTCCCAAGAGTCTCATGGGAGACACCTTGGCATGGTTCTCATCTTTACCACGAGGTTCCATTGTCTCTTTTCCAGACTTGGCAAAAAAAATTGTGGCCCACTATGCATACAACATGGGTAATGATGTTTCTATGATGGACCTATGTACTACAAAACAAAGGCCCAGAGAAACCTTCGCCAATTTCCTACAAAGATGGCGACATCTTATCAAGAAGTTCCAGTGGGAGATGCCTGAACAACATCAAATTGAGCTATTCCAAAAGAACTTGGTGCCTGAACTTTCAAGACCTTTAATATCTCAATGTATCAAATCCTTCCAAAAATTGACAGATAAGGGCCTCGCCCTCGAACATGTCTTGTTGGAGGAAGGAACCTTGAAACATTACTAGAAATCAACACAAAGTTCTTCCTCTTATTATAACGACAAGCCAAAATTCTGGTCCAAAAACAAAAATGTGGTCAATGATGGCATAACTGATGCAAAACAGGTCTAAACCGTGGCTGCTCCCCCAAAATCCACCACCAATAATCATCAATTCAATAATCAAGACAATCCAAATCAATCCAAAAAACCTCACAACAATGTCTCAATCTAGGGACGACAATCCCGATCGAATAACAGGACTCCAAGAGATTTCACTCCTTTGGCTGAGCCTATTGAAGTGGTGTTTCAAAAACTTGTCCAAGCAGGTATAGTGGTTTTTCCAATCACTCGCCCATTTGACCCCAATCAACCTAAACCAAGATGGTATAATGAAAATGAGTATTGTGAATACCATCGTATCAAGGGACATGATACACGAAAGTGTATGAAACTGAAGATCTACATACAAGATCTCATGGATAGAGGTGAGATTGAGATAGCAAATACAAAACCTGGTAATAACAATGACAAACTCAAAATGTACCAGGAACCCTTCTCGAAGCATGATAAAGGAAAAGGCTCATCATCTAACGCAATGGGTTATGACTACGCTAATCACATAACCGGCTTTGATTTTTTAGTAGGTCGCATTGAACCTGTAGACAAACATGTTAATATCATAACCATCCAAGGAGTCAATTCTCCTTCTTCCCAATGTAGACCAAATCCTGCTACGATAGTCATTTAAGGCACCACACCTTCCACCTCCCACTTCCAGAATGACTACAATGCAACTACACGCCGAGGAAGAGTCACCATCCAAGGAGTTCCTCCCCCACCAAACCCCCCACCCATGTCTTCCACCCACCGATATGACCTCCTTGATCAACTTGGGAAGACACCCACGCAAATCTCCATTTTGAAACTTCTCAAGACCTCCCTGGTCCATAAAGAAATTTTGGAACAAGCCCTTCTCCAATCACGTGTTCCAGATAACATCAACGCCACCCAATTCCAAGCCCTCATTGGAAACCTTGCTGCCCAACAACACATTATATTTAACTCCAAAGATGCTCCCGCAGATGAAGACCATAACAAACCTTTACACAATGAAGCTCTTATCCACAAGCATAAGGTCAAACGTATCCTGATAGATGGTGGGTCTGGGCTCAATCTGTGTACATAAAAATTAATAAAACAATTAGGAATTTCTGAGGATCTGATAGACACATGAAGAAGGATCATAATAAAGGCATATGATGATGCAGAAAGAATTTCAAAGGGCGTGGTCACCTTACCTCTTCAAGTGGGCCCCATTACAATTGAAACCCCTTGCCAAGTACTAGATCTTGACCTCCCCTACAACATTCTCCTTCAGAGGCCATGGATTCATTCCTTGCAGGCCGTACCCTCCACCTATCACCAATGCATCAAATTCTCCTATAACGGAAGAGAGATCACTATCAAAGGTGATCCCCAACCTTTTCAATATTGCAAACTATTAGAGGGGAAGCTTCTGTATCATTGCCCACTAAATAGACCCTCGCTAACGCCTCCATCTGACACATCAAATGTTGCCTCCACATCATCCCAACTAGATAATCAAATCAAGATCTTGGACAATGGCTGTGGAGAATACAAATTGGAGGATGTCTTATTAATAGGCAACCTCCCTCTCTCTCCTAAGTCATTTGGCAAACCAAAAGAGATAAAAAAGAACCCAAAACCAGTCATGCAATGCCAAAACACCACCTTCCAGCAATGGGTCCCACTTGATAACGAGAGCCTTGAAGCAGTTGAAGATCCAACAAGAATATCCAAAGAAATGTACCCAAAAGCATCTGCCATAGTTGAAAAAATGGGTTACAAAGGACACGGCCTGGGACCAGAGGAGAAAGGAAGAAAAACACCCATAAATCCTATCTCCTACAGATACAATAGAGGCTTGGGGTACACGCCGATGCCTAAGATTACTATCGCTGGTGCCCCTTCTAGTCCTTCTTCAGATATCGAAAGCACTGACGAAGAGAAATTCCATGAAATGCCTTATGAATATGAGAAATATATCTTCTTGGACGCTACCATCAATACCATCACCCCCGTAACCCTTCCCACTTCACATGAGCTACATCTTGTCCATCTTGAACTCATTGACTGGGGCCAATGAGACAAACCCACTTTAGATATCTGCGCCGACGATAATGCTCTCATTGCTCTCTTAACATCGCAAAATATGGAAAATTGTAGAAGAATCAAGGGTATTCAACTACACGAAAAGGGATACTTTGGTAGTCAAGTCAATGCCCTTAGCCACAAAAAAGATAATAAAAGAAAAAGATATGATTCCCTAGGTGAAAACCTCCCTGAGGTGCCTTTGGATGAACAAGAAATAAAAACAAAGGGCGTATCTGAAAGTGAAAACCTGGAAAAGGCACTTGACGATGAGGGATTTGACCTCCCTACCATTGGTTACCTTCCATAGGACAAATCAAATTTGTTGATAGAAGAAACAGATAGCATCAACATGGGCACCGAGGTCATTCCGAAAAATGTGCTCATTGCCAAATCCCTCACAGAAATTGAGAAACAAGACTTCATCAACTTCCTTACAGAGGTAAAAATCAATTTTGCATGGTCCTATTCTGATATGCCAGGGTTGGACCCTACCTTGGTGGTTCACAATCTCGTCGTTCGCCCAGATGCAAAACCTGTAAAACAAAAATTGCGCAAAATGCACCCACATATTGCACTCCTGGTCAAGGCGGAACTCCAAAAGTTATTAGACGCTAAATTTATCAAACCAATAGATTATGCTGAATGGGTCTCCAACATTGTACCTGTCGGCAAACCTGCTGGGGGCATCCACATCTGCACAAATTTCTGAGATCTAAATATAGCTTGTCCTAAAGATGATTTCCCACTCCCCAATATAGACATGATTGTGGACCTTACAGCAGGACATGAAATGTTATCGCTAATGGATGGGTTTTCTGGATACAACCAAATCAGGATAGCAGATGAGGATCAGCATAAAACTGCATTCACAACACCATGGGGTACCTTCTGTTACTGGGTCATGCCTTTTGGCCTTTAAAATGCTGGAGCTACGTATCAACGGGCAATGATAACAATTTTTCATGATCTCTTGCACAAAATTATGGAGGACTACGTGGATGATCTGCTAGGAAAATGCAAGACAAGACAAGAACACATCCCCATTCTAAAATAGATCTTTGAAAGATTGGAAAAATACAAGTTGCGCCTAAATCCCAAAAAGTGTGTGTTTGGCGTCACATCGAGAAAACTACTGGGATTCATTGTTTCCCGCAGAGGCATCGAGGTTGATCCCGCAAAGGTAAAAGATATTATGGAAATGCCTCCACCAAAAAATCTCAAACAACTGCGTAGTCTCTAGAGAAAACTCTAGTCTGTCAGGCATTTCATTTCACAGCTAGCAGACAAGTGCCATCCATTTGCACACCTGTTGCATAAAGACACAAAATTTAAATGGGATTGCTTATGTCAAAAGGCCTTTGAGAAATTAAAAGAATATCTAGCATCACCTCCCGTATTGATGCCTCCTGCTCCTGGAAAACCCCTTATTTTGTATATATGTGCTACTGTAGTGGCATTGAGGGCATTATTGGCACAAACAGATGATCAAGGGAAGGAACACGCCATTTACTACATTAGTCGGACGTTGGTAGGATATGAACTCAATTACACCCCAATTGAAAGAGCATGTTTGGCATTAGTGTTCAACACACAGAAACTAGGACACTATATGCTAAATAATAAGACAAAATTAATTGCTAAAATTGATCCACTTAAATATCTCTTATCCAAAGCTGCTCTCACTGGCAGAACCGCCAAATAGGTCATGCTCTTAAGTGAGTTTGACATTGAATATGTGGACAGAAAGGCAATCAAGGGACAAGTCATTGCAGATTAGTTGGCTGAAGCTCCACTTCCAGGTGACCATCCTCTTCTCACAGAATTACCAGATGAGTTCATTATGACTGTTACCACATCCTCCACATGGAAATTGTATTTTGATGGCTCCTACACTCAAAATGGATCGGGGGCAGGAATATTATTGGTCACACCTCAAGGAGATGGCATCCCCAAATCATACAAGATAGCCTTTGCATGTACCAATAACATAGCAGAATATGAGGCGCTCATCACAGGTTTACGCTTGGCCATCCACTGAAAAATAAAGGAATTACAAGTCTATGACGATTCCCAACTCATCATAAAACAAGTCAATGATGAATACCAGACAAAAGATGATAAACCCCTTCCCTACCGTACCATGGTTGAAGATCTTAAGCAACATTTCACGGCAATCAAATTTGACCAAATTCCACGAACAAACAACAGGGCTGCAGATGCAATGGCCACCATTGGCTCCCTCCTGCATGCCAGCACACAGTCAAAAGTGCAAGTTCTTGGTCGAGCAATCGTTTATACTGGCATATGACCTACCAGAGTCTGAAATGGTGTGTGTTCTCATTGGTCCCGAGTCCCCTTGGTACCAAGAAACCTTCGCTTTGCTCAAAGACAACACCATTCCCCCACACCTCACCAAAACCCAACAGCAAACCTTCATCCGCCGATGTTCCCGTTACACCATCCTTGTAGACACCTTGTTCAGAAGGCATTTTGATGGTTCCCTCCTAAGGTGTTTAGATAAACAAGAAGCAGAATGGGCATTACGCGAGGTACACAAGGGTATCTGTGGGGCACACTCAAGTGGACTCACATTGGCTAATTTTTTTTTGAGAACAGGATACTATTGGCCTAAAATGGAAGGATGCATACAATTATGTGAAGAAATGCATCCCTTGCCAGCAGCATGACGACAAGATTCATGCACTGTCACAATAATTGCAGCCATTCATTACACCATGGCCCTTCTCGCAGTGGGGGCTCGATCTCATTGGGAAAATCCACCCTTCATCTTCCAATAGACATAAATTCATTATCACCACCACTGAATACTTCACCAAGTGGGTAGAGGCTATCCCTCTTACTTTCACCACCAGCAAGCAAATATCCAAATTCATCCTGAACTACCTAATCTGCCGATATGGCATCCCAAAAGTTATCATCACAGATAATGGTAAACAATTTAAGAACCAGGATGTCAAAGAACTCTGCCAAAAATTCAACATCCAACACCTCTTCTCCACTCCATATTACCCCCAAGGCAATGGCCAAGTTGAGGCTTCTAATAAAACCCTAATAAAAATCCTCAAAAAGACAATCAATGAAGCAGGCCGTGATTGGCACCTCCAAATCCATCCTGCATTGTGGGCCTACCACACCTCCATTCGCACCCCCATAGGTGCCACTCCTTATTCCCTAGTATTTGGTTCCGAAGCCATCCTTCCCCTTGAGATCGAGATCCCCTCTCTAAGGGTATCATTGCAAAACATCCTACCAGAGGAAGAATACAAAATTGCCCGCTTACAAGAGCTAGAATTGTTAGATGAAAGGTGCGGTAAGGCCTTGAATCATCTTCAGGTATATCAAAACCGTTTGCGCATGAGTTATCATAAAAAAAGTCAGAACCCGAGAATTCCAAGTTGGTGATCTTTTCCTCATGGAAAATCAAAAAAATCTACAAGAAAGAGAAAAGAAAGGCAAGTTCGAGCCTAATTGGCTTGGACCATATGTAATCACAGTGAAATATGGATCAGGAGTTTATCAGTTGGCTACTTCTGAAGGCGATCCTTTGGGTGATCCAATGAATATCATGCACCTCAAAAGATTTTATGCTTAGTCCTTAGAAAGTCTTAAATTGTCAAAAAAAAAAAAAAATCAAGAAAAATTTTTAAAAAAAATGAGAAAAAGATCCTGAAAAAATCATCACTTTGGTGAAAACCTGGCAAACAGGCACCTTATGACACAAAAAAATTAAAAAATCAGAAAAAGAAAAAAAACAAAACAATTCGTCCATTAGTGAAAACCACTTGGTGGTGCTATGGACAAGTACCTTGGTGAAAACCTCTGTGCAGACGCCAAGGTAAATAACCGGATCCACTGTCTATCATGTTGATACTACAAATCATTTGCCATTCAGCCCACCCATGCGCAACATTCCTTCTTTTCCGCCTCCCAATAAAACATACATATGATGATGAAGTCTTCACCTAAGTCATGAATAGGGAATGTCCCATTGAAACTGAGTTTTTTATGCCTCTGTGTAAGCTTCAAGAAGTCTTGAGAAACAATCCCAAGTCCATCCTAGTTCTACTCTTGGCAAGAGGTATCATTTGGTTGCAAGGAAGAGACTTGTTAGATTTTGTTAGATCTTTTCATATAGACTTGCATCTTTGCCCTACGACTGCCACTATTTACAATTGCTTGGATTCTTTCATATCCATGTACATTATGATAGGCGCATACTGGGGCATATTTCATAGCATGGAATGTTTTGGATTCTTCTTGTATAAACTGGTGACCTGGTACCAGTGTTTACCAACACTTACCTTCTCATGTACAAGAGGTATCGGTGTGTTTGAGGGTTTCCTTACACGAACCCACAATTTTGTATTAGTGTTTCTTAACACTTGCATTGTTGTGTGCAAGAAATTCTTGTTTGTCTACAGAGTCAATCCATGCCCTGGGTTTCTCATGGCATCCTGATTTCTATAATTAGTGGTGCAAGTCACTCAGGGCAACATCAAACTAGGTTGGCTCTCCACATTTGTTGTGCACAAAATCTCACCATCATTCCATCAAATCCTAAACTCAATAATCCCATGGAGTTCTCAATTGCCCCCATTTTCCTCCGCAGTCTCGCATCTCTTATTCTTCTTTCCAAATACCTCACGACTGCTTCATATTTGTTTCTCATCTATCCCTTCCACCTTAATTTTTCTTCCTGTATTTTTTTTCCTCACATAATCAATTTTGATCCTAATTCATGTCTTATACAGGATGTATCCTTCCTGAAACCAGACACTCTGATCATGTCTTATACAAGATGAATCCTCCCTGAAACTAGACACTCTGATCATGTCTTATACAGGATGAATCCTTCCTGAAACCAGACGTTGTGATCGATCTTGTCTTATACAGGATGAATCCTTCCTGAAACCAGACGCTTTGATCATGTCTTATACAGGATGAATCCTTCCTGAAACTAGACATTGTGATTGATCATGTCTTATACAGGATGAATCCTTCCTGAAACCAGACGTTGTGATCGATCATGTCTTATATAGGATGTATCCTTCCTGAAACCAGACGCTCTAATCATGTCTTATATAGGATGAATCCTTCCTGAAACTAGATGTTGTGATCAATCATGTCTTATATAGGATGAATCCTTCCTGAAACCAGACGTTGTGATCTGATCATGTCTTATACGGGATGAATCCTTCCTGAAACCAGACGTTGTGATCAGTCATGTCTTATACAGGATGTATCCTTCCTGAAACCAGACACTCCGATCATGTCTTATACAGGATGAATCCTTCCTGAAACCAGACGTTGTGATCAGTCATGTTTTATACATGATGTATCCTTCCTGAAACCAGACACTCCGATCATGTCTTATACAGGATGAATCCTTCCTGAAACTAGATATTGTGATCAATCATGTCCTATACAGGATGATTCCTTCCTGAAACCAGACACTTTGATCATCTTTGTTTTATACAGGATGAATTCTTCTTGAAACCAAACTGAATCTAGATCTTATCAATCGAATCAAATCAAATCTATCGGGATATCAATTTCGCAAAAACTCCAAAGATCAAATACCTCAATTGATCTCCCGAGGGGGCATCACCATACCATAATCTATCAATCAAGAGTCGGGGCATCCTATCAAACCAATATCAGCATCAAAACAAGATTATTTTTTGAATCAATGTGTCATCACACCTCGCTTCAAAGAGGGGAAAAATGTAGACACTTAAAAATAATTATTTTAATTATTTTTAATCCCTCGCATAATTAATTATTTAATTATGTTAATTCAAATTCCTCTCAATATTAATTAAATATAATTAATATTGTCACTATAGCATGTGATTGATTTATTTAATAAATCAATCCCTTTCTTTATTCTTCTAAAAAATCAAATCCTCACAAATCTTCCTCTTAGCTAATTAATTTCAATTAATTAGTTAACCTACATGATTCCTACAAATCATCTTCTTAATTCATCATTAACCTAATAAATTCTTCTAGAAACTCCCTAGACTCACTTAACATTATTCTTCTAATTTTTTATTCCCTCCACTCATTCTCTCTCCTAGTCAAATTCTCCTACAAATATTAATCCCACCTAACATTTCCTCTAATCCCTCTCCTAATGAGTTGTTAATGGTTAATCATCATGATTAGCCACAAAATCAACTCTTTGTCTTTTTCATCCAGCCACTAGCTTTAAATGCTCTTTTCCTAGGAGAATGTAAGATTTTTGAAATCACACATTCCTCTAGGCATCCCCTCTTCCAAGGAATTTTTAATTCCTTTTTATTCCTCCAATCCCCATGATATCCTTTTTTGGAGATTTTTTAATTCCTCCAATGCATCTTGTGGAGTGTGGAGATACGAAATGCCTTTAAGGCATATTTCTTGGTCTCCACACCCTCTCTTGGACCTTGTGTGAGCTCACAAGTAAATCTTAGCCCTTCATCTCGAATTCATCCTAGCCATCTATTTTCCTCTCCTCTTCCTATAAAATAGGGCTCCATCCCTTCATTCAAAACATCTTGAAATCCAATAAGTTTATGCTGCCCTTTTGAGCCCAAGAAATCATCTTGGCAACTTTATCATCTCATCCTTATCATTTTTCAAATCCATTCCATTTGTGCACAACATTGGAGAGCCATCCACATCCAGTAATCAAAGGAGCACATCAAGTGGAACATTATCAAGGGGCGCCTTCACTTCATCAAGCTCAATCCGAAGGAGAAGGTAAAATAGCAAGGTGACATGGTATTTTAATGATATTTTGGCATTCTGCATGTTATTTCATTATGTTTTGATTATTTGACCTTCAAATCTGTTTTCCCCTCTTCAGTAATGACCTACAATCAAGTAAATAATGAAGAGGAAGTAAGATTCTTCATATTTTTAGGTATTGAGTGGAATAAATGAAGTGTGTTTTTCTTGTGTATTAGCACCCTTTATGGATTAATCATTTGCTAACTACTCCTCTCTAATGGACTAATATGTAAATATTATCACTTTGAAAGTTCATTATATAAGTTAAGCATCATAAAAACTGAATGTCATTTATGGGTTTGTTTATTGGTGGTCTTTATCTATCACACTGAATGTCTAGATATCATAGTGAGATGATTGGGATATTTTATGTTGTAAATGTAATGTCTTCATTTTTATGTCTTCCTATTTTGCTAGTGTTGGTCAATTTTTAGGATTTCCTAGAGGTTTCAAGTTTTGTACGGAGTGTTCATATATTATTGGTGAGCTTGGTTCTCAATTTTAATAGGTTCCATCAACAATTCCTATCTACAACAAGTTCTTGTACGTAACCAATATTTTAGGGTTTTTTTCTAGATTTGTTATCTCTAGTCCCTAGAGAACACTACTAATTATAGTAATTGCTTGCATGGCACCAAAATTTCTATGTTTTTCTAGGTTTGTTCTCCTTAGTCCCTAGAGATCACTATTTTTGAGTTTTCTTGGGTTTGTTCTCTTTGGTCCCCTAAAATAGTTGTTGGATTAATAAGGAAATTATACCCAATTATTTAATCAATTAGGTCTTTTAATTACTTTATTCAATGAAGCTAAACTTAGATGCCTTTTTATTCTATTTAATTAGGCTCATACTATCCCGAGTTTTCTCATTCATTATGATTGTGACACTTGGCACTAGTTAATTTAATATTTATTTAGGGTTTTGCATCTACGGTTCCTTTCATCCTTAAATGATTCATTCATTCATTGTAATCATAATATTTTTGTGCAATCAATACAAAATTCTCAAGTTCTGTTGAGTAAATTATTTTTGTTTGATCTTTCTTTGTGACACACAATGTGCTTACAGATGATTCTTGGCTTGTGAGGTTGGGTCATCAACTTCCACATGCTATCATAGCAAATTTGCTAAGTTCCTATCTATATTCTTGAGGGATCTATCCTTGAGAGATTTTTTCTACATGTTGGACTCAAATGGAGGATTCTATCATGTTTGCAATGTTCCAAAACCTATAGATCGATTGTCATTTTGTCAAAATGAGTAGTTGAATTTTTGGGTAAATTTGGTTGAAGACACAAGAATAGAGGCAAATATAGGGATTAATGAAAAATAGGAGCACTTTCAATAAAAAATGATGTCACAATTGCACTCAAAACATCGAAAACTTCAAGATCACCTATCCAAATGATAAAATCTGAGATTGACAAAAGTTTTTGGTGATTTTTTGGAGGGCATGTTTGTTGTGCAGGTACATACCCTTACCTGCACCTACATCAACCTATACTTGCATCCAAAATCTTTTTGCAAAAAAAGAGGTTTTTTTGAAAAAAAAATGTTGTAGCATCATAAATTATATTCGCATACAATTTTGTCCTCACCTAGACCTCACCTTGGAGCTTTGTCTCTCGATGCCTAATGAATGTTCTAATTGTACTCACACCACCTCACAAACTTACATTTTTCATCACTTCCCCTACTTTCTCCCAAAAATTGAGTCTTGATTCTCAAGACCAAGGCATTGGGTGCCTTGGTCCTCTTAATCAGGACTTAAATTCGGTCCTCAAAATGATCAGCTCAAGTGAGCAGAAAATTTGATCCAGTGTCGATATACTCCAAAAATTCAATTAATTTTCAAAAGTCAAGTATAAAAGGAGGTAAAACCTAATCTAATGACCTCTATGATCTCAATTTACTCTCTAGAAAATTAAATTCAAGTGTGAAAGCAATCAAACATTCATCAAGCATTAGAGAAGAAGTGAAGTCAAGTTCAAGCATTCAAAATGACATCCATGATCAAGTTTCTATGAAGACACTCTACAAGACATTTAAAAACCCTTGCATGGGGATCCAAATAAGTTTCATCAAGGTATAAATTTTAATTACATGAATTTCCTATTAAATTTGGCCTTTCCCTAAAAAAGAAAGCATCTTTGTACAATTTTCATTTCAATTATTACTTCAATTTCTTGGTTGATTCCTAAACCGGGGTTTGTCCAAACCAAGGCAAAACCCTATCCACAATACTTTCTCCTCTCTTTCTATGTACAAAGAGTCGACTAAGGAGATGTACTTAGGGATTTCAACAAAGATGAGGTGATGAACATGTTTATCTTTCAATGGAGTGAAATTTGAAGGATCAGGGTAGATTTGTGCTACCTAGTCCTGAAAAATCAGGTAAAACTTTCAAGTATAGATTCTAAACATCTTCTTTTGCCAATATCCGTTTTTGTGGCTCTATTAAATATTTGTAGCAGTCTATTTTTACAGTTTCCTCTCAATTATCTATTGTTTTTTGTACAATAATATGCTCTATTGTCATTGATGTCAAAGACTGTGGTCTAGATGGGTTCTCGTTCAAACATCAACACAGTTATTTACAATTATGCTTTTTGACTGAAGGTCACTATGAATTAGTGCTTTCATTTGGACTTGGATAGATTGCATTGATAGTTGATCTAGTTGATATTTGTTGGAAGTCTGATCTTTTTGTGGTCCAAGTGTTTCTTGTTTTGGCCCAAACTTTCACAATTATGAAATGATATGATTGGTACATGTGTTTGGGCTATGATATCATAGTTAGATGTAACATATATTTTTGGTCCAGTGATGACGTGTGAAGTATTCTTTTGGTCCAGAGTTTCTTGTTGGTTTTGGTTTCAGTCTGGATTAAGTTCTATGTGTTTTATATTTTGGTTTGGTTGTATAGTTTGAGTCAAAGATGTATACATATTACAATCTTTCTTTAGGCCAACTTGGTGATGATGTTTTTATTTTTGATTGGTATATATGTGATGATTTGTTGAAAATAAAGTGTGAGATATATGAGTGTGTGTGGAATTCAATGGCGAACATGTGTTGGACTTGATGTAAGGATGACAATGTGATTGAAGTTTCTTCATCAGAAGGGATTGCAGTACAGAGGTGACAGTTGATATAGGAGAAGTGATTCAGAGACTCAATGGTCCGAATATTTTAGTAAATGTTGGAGTTTTTACTATAACAGAGACTTTAATCAACATACTGAGATTCCTTTATTCATACAATACGTTTTTATCTATTGTAATTCTATATCTTGCCCTGTTGTAGTTAGCATCAGTGCACAAGTCTGTTTGTTGTATCTTGCACCAAGTGTAGTTACTCTTGGTCTGTAAGTCCAAAGTAGTTAGCTCCCTTATGCAATAAATTTCTATATAGTGGATCATTTTTGTGAGGTGGAGCTCACCATGGTTTTCCCCAATTTGGGTTTTCCAAGTAAAAAATATTGGTGTTCGTGTGTGATTGGTGCGAATGATATTATGATGTCTTGATTTAATTCTCCTTGAAGTGAATGCTTGGATAAGTCTATTTGATGCAATATTGAAGTTCTAATTTTAGTTAATGTTGATTCACTCACCCTCTCAGTATCCAATGTGTGTTGAATAATTGGTAGCAGAGCAAGGTTCCTCTTTAGTAATCTTAATCGCTTGAGGTAGATCCAAAGTTTTGAACACAATGTTTGAAGAAGAGATGAATTATATGGATGGTTTAAATGAAGGTGATTGGGATGATGTTGAAGGATTTGTTGATATGGAAGGAGAACTAAGATACACATTGGCAGATCTAGATGAGTGTAGAGACAAATACAAGAAGGCAGTGGAGAAGATTTCTTTCTTAAGGGGTTTGTTGGACAAAGGAAAGAAGGTTATTGATGAACATGAAACAAAGCTTGATAAGAAGACTAGAGAATGTTAGAAGTTAGAAGAAGAAGTGATGAATATGAAAAAGGAACTCAAAGATGATAAACATTAGATTAGTAATGGCTTAAGTCTAAAAGGTGGAAAGAAGACACAAGAATCTATCTTGCAATTTCATAATAACAAAAAGGTTAGTGAATGCTCGAAGATCAATGAAGAAAAGGGTAAAGAATTGAAGAATGTCGCTCAAGGTAAGAAGAATTTAATGGCTAACGATAATTTTAAAAAGTCTATAATGAACCAAAGACCTCCTCCTGTTTCTTCCAGGTATTTATCTTTCAAAGGAAATTGTCTTTCATGTAATGTAGTAGGGTACAAAGCAAATGAGTGTAGAAATCAAATAAGGGATTATTCTTTCAATGAAAATTGTCGTTATTGCAATTAGTTTGGACATAAGGCTAATGAATATAGAAGCAAAATGGAATGCCAACAGACATGCCAGATCTTTCAATGGATATTGCTATGTTTGCAATGGATATGGGCACAAAGCTATTGAAAGTAGGATGAACACATAACTTCAGAAGAGATGTGAATGAAAGCATGATGCAGAATAGTTCAATATGCTATAATTGTAACGTGTTTGGACATATTGCGAAATTTTGTAAAAGTAGTAAAGGAAAGACTGTTGGTCCAACAAGTGTAGTGGATTTTAAAGGAAAAGAGAAAAATTTGTGGGTGAAGAAATATAATGAGAAGGTGGTTCGACATCTGTTGTGGATGTAGTTCTCTCTTTTGGTAATTAACTCAAACAACAAGGTCTAAGGGGGAGCTTTAATGAATACATATTTTGACCCCTCTTGGTTTGTTGTTGACTTTCTTCTTAGTATGGCAGATGTGTGAAGATTTTCCAGAGGTTTTGAGCATATCTTGTGGTCTAGATGTGATTCTTGATGGTTCAACAAACATTGTATCAACTTTTTGAAAACCTAATTAGTGAGTATTTATTTCTTGTGATTATGATCTTTTGTGCTCTTGTGACTTTAGAAGCGAAGGAGTGATATCAAGCAAAAGAAGAGAGAAAATATTATAGAGCAATAATTTGGCAAAATGGCAAAAATGTAAGTATTAATGGTAAACCTAGACTTGAATATGAATTGAAACCCTTCATTCCGATGGATGCAGACTAGAAGATTAATCATGAGAAGATTAGGGATTTTAAACAGAATCACTTGGTTGACAATTTGTAGAGGTTGAAGAGTGAATTTGGTAATTTAGGGCACAAGGGTTTGGACACTTGGAATTGTTTCCCGATGATTGATGATGAAGAGGTTATTAGAATTGTTCTTAGAAAAATTCATGATGAATATATCTGTCTTGATAGACCATATTTGATTTTGAAGGAGGTGGTACAAATTATGATAGGGTTGTATGTGACCAGAGAAATACCAGTGTTGTTCAATCTGTGAAGAATGTTGAGGTTAATCATTTGACCGAGATTATTTCAGATGGAAGAGCTTTAAAGATTGACACTATCAGGGATGTGGATGTTAGATATGTGAAAATGAGAATATCTTACAAGGTTTATTACAAAAATAGAGAAGGTTCTTGAGCATCCACCTATGTGTATGTGGCTTATCGAATGGTTAAAGAGAATGCATAATATGATTTGTGTGAAATTCTATGGTGACCGTTGCTAGATAACACCAAAATGTCAAAGAGTCTAATTGTCTATTTAGCTTTCTATTTTCTAAATGTTTTTCCTAGTGCTGAAAATGCTGCATGGAGAAATGATATGACTGCTAGATCACAAATTAAGAGTTATCTGGATGGATTGGATGATGGCTCGAAAATATGTAGAAATTTCTTTGTGAAGCTAATAAGTGGTTTGATCTCGAGGAATCTGATTCCTCCTGAGGTGATAGATTAATATGGAAATGACATTGTATTTCTAGTAGATAAATATAATTGCTTTTTGGAAGTTGTGGTTCTAAGAGTTTCATCAGTAACTCTATTACCTTATGTAAGTGTCTGAAAATAAATGTATGAGTTTAGTAAAAAAAAATATTGAAGATGCCAAAGGATCTGAATGTATAGAAAGGTTTGGAACAAAAAAGGAGATTCTAGAAAGGTCCAAAATGATGAAACCGAAGAAAAAAGAGAATAAATCAAGGAAGCTATATACAGAGGCTTCTACCTCTAGTTCTAAGAGTCAGAAGAATGGAAAGAGGGTTCCAAAGAAGACGGATATTGAGTCGGAGACAATTGATAGTGATGATGATGAAGAAGAGAAGAAGGTAGAACAAGATGTTGCTCAATGCAAGGAAGTAGAAAAGGAACAAAAAGATTTTGATGAAGTGACTGATGAGGATGAACTTACTGAAGAGAAGGTACTTGAAATGATCATGAAGCCTAGCAATGTGCAGTCTGTTGGTGATTCATATCACAATCATGTCTTCCATGAGAAAGATGTTATTGAAAAAGCATTTGTGAGGTATTTGGTTCAAAATAGTTTGGTTGCTACTAATATGGTTGATCGTCTTCCGAAGGAGCTTGTGGAGATACTCATAGAGAGAATGGTTGAAGGAAATGATAGTGGTTCAAAGGAAGAATTTACATAAACAAATTTGTAAGAAAAGATGACATAAAAGTGTAAAAGAGCACATCAAGTGCTAATCTTTAAGTTGATGAATTTTAGAAAATTTGTAGAAGGTGCTATACAAGTTCTATTAGAGGTGGCCTGCTGCCACTCAGAAATTCAAAGATGAAATTGATCGAATTGAGTCTCAGTTAGTGGAAATGGATAAGAATTACAAATTATTTGAATATGCTTATGGCAAGGAAAGAGATGAGGCTCGAAAATCGCATGATCAATTATCCCCGAGAAGACGTTAAAGAGATGATTACATAAGGATGTTTGGAGAGTTGTGATCTGACATGGAGCTAATATTTTTCTCCTACTCAAGATTGTTGGCAGATGCAGAAAGTGTTGAGAAAGATGCCAAAAATATAGATTCTTTTGATGATGCAGTGAATAAGTGTATTTATTGTGAATGTTAGAGAAGGACGCGTGTTGTTGCTACTCATGCTTGGAATGCCTCAGTGTTTAAGTTGAAGAAATAGTTCAAAGATATTTGGTCGGGTAATTCTGAATAATCTCTATACTTTGTGATTTGTCCTTTGTCTTTGATGGAAAAGGGGGAGAAGGATACTAAAAAATGTTTTATATCTATTTTGAAGGATTATTATAGTTAGGGGGAGTTGTTATTCAAGGAAAAGTTTACTGAGGGTGAAAACATTTTTTTTATTATTATTTTCATCAATGTCAAAGGGGGAGATTGTTACAATTGTATGCTTTGTTGTCACTTATGTCAAACAGCGTGGTCTAGATGGGTTCTGATTCAAACATCAGTAGAGTTAGTTTTACTGTTGAAGTATTTGCAGTTATGCTTTTCGACCAGAGGTCACTATGGATTGGTGCTTTGGTTTGGACTTGGATAGCTTGCATTGACAGTTGATTCGATTGATATTTGTTGGAAGTTTGATCTTTTTTTGGTCTGGGTGTTGCTTGTTTTGGTTTGGGTGTTGCTTGTTTTGGTTGGACTTTCACAATTGTGAAATGATATGATTGGTACATGTGTTTGGGCTATGATATCAGAGTTAGGTGTAACATATATTTTTAGTCTGGTGATGACATGTGAAGTATCCTTTGGTTTGTAGTTGCTCGTTGGTTTTGGTTTCGATCTGGATTAAGTTCTATGTGTTTTATATTTTGGTTCGGCTATATAGTTTGACTCAGAGATGTGCATACATGTTACAATATTTCTTTAGGCTGACTTGGTTTGGATGTTCTTATTTGAGATTAGTATATATGTGATAATTTGTTGAAAAGAAAGTGTGAGATATATGAGTGTGTGTGGAATTCAGTGGTGAATATGTGTCCAACTTGATGTAAGGATGACAATGTGATTGAAGTTGTTGCATCAGAAGGGATTGTAGTGCAAAGGTGACAACTAATATAGTAGCAGTGATTTGGAGACTCAATGGGTCAGATATTTCAGTAAAGGTCAGAATTTGTGCTATAACAGTGACTGTAATCAACATACTAAGATGTCTTTATTCTTATAGTACTTTTCTTATCTACTGTAATTCTGTATCTTTTCCTATTGTAGTTAGCATCCAGGTGGAAGTATTTTTGTTGTATCTTGCACCAAGTGTAGTTAGCCTCATTCTGCAAGTACAAAGCAATTAGCTCCCTTTTAAAATACATTTCTATAAAGTGGATCATTTATATGAGTTGGCGCCCACCATGGTTTTTCCCAGTTTGGGTTTTCCACGTATAAAATATTAGTGTTTATGTGTGATTGGTGTGAATGATATTATGATGTCTTCATTTAATTCTCTTTGAAGTAAATGCTTCGATAAGTTTGTTTGATGCAAGATTGAAGTCCAGATTAGTTAATGATGATTCACCTCCCCACTCTCAACATCCAGTGTGTGTTCAATAGTTTTTCCATAAATTCAAACTATACAATTCCAATTACATTTTTAACTCAAACAAAAGGGGAATAAGGACTATATTCAACATTCAACCCTCTTTTTAATAGAATTGAGGTTGAATCTATTGCATTTATCCTCCTTTTAATATTTGGAATTGAAACTTAGGCTATTTCCTAGTTTACAAAGCATGACTTGTGAAACACTAATTCATTCACCACAATACAATTTTTTTTTTAATTCTTATTATAAAAATCAATTTTTCAAACAAATTGTATTGCACAAAAGTGTTTTTTTAAACAAAATATAAAAGTTTAAAGACTATAAAAGCCTACATAGATTGTCATAGCATATCTCCATGCAAGTACACTTAGCATAGGCATCCTTTCCAAGTGAATATTCCAAGCCTTCTTATTTTTGTAGTTTTTTAATTACAAATGGAAAAAATTCTTTATTGAAGGCATATTCCAAGAAATATTTGGAGCATATTCTTTTTGGGTGACTATTCCAAGAATATTCCATTTCTTATGCCATGTTGACATTAGCATGATGTTATCCGTACAAATCCCACATCATCACCCAAGTTGCCCTCCAAGCCATTTTGAACAATCTTCAGGGTTTTGGCAATAACTTGGTCATATGGACTCAAAATTGTGCAACAAGATGTCATTAGAAAGCTAGATTCAACACTAATCCAATGGTGCCAGTATTGTTTCTATATTTTGTACCATTCTTGCAAAGTTAGATCTTCAATTTGCAGTTTTGGGGCCATATCTTACACATCCAATTTTTTTTTTTTTGCACACACAGGTATTGGAAAGCTAGCGGATTCCTCTATGCAAATCTCAAGTCTTGTTTTGTAGAATAAGTACTCAGAGATATCATATATTTTCTTGGAAAACATGCAAATTAGTTGATTTTTTGAAATTAAAGTAAAAATTTTTGGCATTAAGAGGATCAAAATTATTGTATTAGTCCATTTTTGTAGTTTTTTAATGATTTATCATGGATCCAAATCATATTACTCCCCTCACTCCATTCAACCACTACAAGGGTTATACAAAGTGACCAAGGGTACAAAATTTGAGCCTATAGGTGTTGCTAGGAAGAGAAAGTGGTTCAATAGGTCTGATGAGGCTTTTGGGACATTTTGCATGTCTATGTCTCTAGATATTCTCTTTCATGTTGACTCTTGCACCACATCCAATCATATGTAGACTACATTGGAGTCCTTATTTGGGAAGCCATATGCATTAAGGGGATTTTAGTTGGAGAATGAGCTCATTGGCTTCAATCCTACAAATTTAGATTATAGTTGTAGTAGTGTGGTATTCAAAAGGAGGACTCTTAGTTGATTTTATCTATCCTTGCCAAGATTCATCATGATTATTCAGTTTCAGTTTCTATATTTTATGCCACCAAAGATGCACTTGGTGCTTGTTATACCATGCCTTCACTTGATGATTTTTCTTATCAACCCGCTTGAGATAAAACCAAGCTAGTTCAGATGGGTTGATTGAAGTCTTGAAAATCATAGGCTCTCCTTGCATCCTAGGGAACTATAGATCATAAGGCATTGCATGAAAAAGGGAAGAAATAGAAACACAAGGATTCCAAGTGACATGAGAAGCCCAAGGACATCCAATCACATAATTCTTTGGATTCTTCCTCCTCTTCTAAGAGGTCATCATCAAAGGAGGATAAGCCTAAGTGTGTATATTACACTAAGATAGGACATGGTGAACATTAGTGTTATGCAAAGAAGATTGATGAGATGACACATCGTCTCTAGAAAAAAAATATTGAGCCACCTTCATCCAATTCATCTTGTCCTACAACTTCATGACCTACACATTTTGGGTCTTCTTCTATGGCATGTGGTGAAGATACAATGAAGGGGCCATGCTCTCTTTGCATGCACACATATTCAATCCAGTTGGTGGCTTCTTGATTCAAGAGTCCCTTGTAATATAGATTCATCTATGGGTATGTTCTCTTCATATGATCCTTGCACTTTACCACACATCTTGATGGGTAATAAAACTTATACAAGTGTTATTGGGAGAGGTTCTACTAAGGTTGATGATGGCACATTTAATAATGAACTATGTGTTCCTTCTTTATCATCCAATATGCTTTCGATATATCAGATTACTCACAGTGGGAAGGGTAAGACAATAGAGTTTACACATAATTCAGTGCTTATCAGAGACCTCCATAGTAGAGAGATTATTTTAGTTGGGATTGTTGATCATGCCTATCAATTGTATGAGCTCTCTCATTTTGCTCCCATTGAGCATGTAGTTCTTTTGACTAGTCATAACTCTCATGCATCAAGAGTAGATCAAGTATTTGAGGAGAGATTTGGTCACTTGAACTTGTGTGTGCTTCAAACACCCACAGTGGTTCCTAAGACTTATATTGTGCCTCGTCCACCTCCTACTTCATCAAAGATAATTTTAGTTAAATAGGTTGATTGTTCATTTCTGATTTCCATTTTGTGGGATGAGTACTTGTCATATATTGCAGGGTTGTTCGATACATCGCTCACTTCATACATTTGGGACATGATTGAGGATATTCCATTCCTCTTTCATGGTAGGCATTCCTCTCATCCCATCTTCAATTCCTTCAAAGGATGTTCATCATGTATCTTTGAGTTTGTTTGATCTTGCTTCAATTGTATTAGCATATCACGATTCAGAAGTGGATAATTAAGCAATCTTCCAAGGCACACATCTTGAAAGTATTGCTTCCACCTTCTTTCATGGAGTTTCTTCTACCTTTTCTATCGGATAGGTGTAAGGACCACCATAATATCTAATTTACATAAACCACAAATTACATAATCAAACCTAAATTAATGCTACATGTTCAAATATACGATACTAGAGATTGAAAATCACATTTCTACATGAAATTTTTGTACATAAGCCAATTACAAGGCTAAACATAAGGAAGCATATACCTTTACAATATACTATAAGGATGAATGCCATAAATACATAATGTAAAAAAAATGAAGAGTCACCATGATAGGAACTCCTAGCATCAATCTCCCTCAAATACATTACAAGCAAGAACATTGTCGAAGTGTGTTTCCTCCCTCCCTCAAAGTACTTACACTTCCCGAGAATATTTCATGACATGAAAGATACCCAACCAAACATGAGGGAGGCTAGCAATGTGATACTGACAAGAGTAATAAAATTTGTACAACATGATATATCCACATTCTAACAATAATACAATGATATCATGGGCACACAAGATGCATATAATATATATATGAAGATGAGAGCAACAATTTTTTCCTAACTATCAAAATCATCGCAAGATGTTAGTTCCACCTCCTTCTCAAACATAGTTATGATAATCACAATCACTAGAAGACAACCTTGCATCTAATCTTGGAGTCAAGGTCAAAGAACATTTCAATCACATATTGTAATTGTACCCTTTAGTATATGAGGCAAAAGATAGTGGGTTGAACCATTACTTCTTTTTTTATTTGGTAAGGGGCACTTTTTAAGGTGTCAAACACTATTGTTGTTCAAATCTGTGAGTACCTAGAGAAAGCACAAAGCCTGCAAGCACCTAGTGCAGATTTGAACCTTGTTGGCAGTTTCACCAAGCAAGTATTTTAACCGCTACATTACATGAGTCACCCTAAGTCGAATCATTACTTGAAAACCACAAATATTGCATATCTATATGATAACTTGCTCCATATGAAAATCAATTAGAACTTCAAGCTTATATCGATAACACAAGATTGCATATAAAGCATAAAGCATTCAAAGTGTACAAGAGCTTATTGGAAAGCATACAATAACTTAGTGAATATGTAAGAGCATTAGTCAAGAACATAGTTAATCTAAAAGATATGCATGGATACATTCAAGAGTTTATTTCAAAATGATAATGATAACTCACATGTTATCAATGCTTAAGAGAATTAGTTGAAGGAAATCTACAATCTCCCTATCGGTTGAATGATACTTTCTAATACTAAGTAAACCTTCAGACTTATAGGGATTTATGGCTTCTAAGACTTCAAAGATAAATACAATGATAATTTCATACCTATCCAAAATATCAAATGTATGGGCTCAAAAAGTAAAGATTTCATGCAAAGATTTTCTATTCTAATTAAAGAATGTTATATGAATATTCTTGTGCAACATCTCTTAGGAAAAATTTCTCAGTCCAAGACCGATATAAAATACATGATTCTTCTAGCAATGCATAGTTTAATCGCAATCATCCTCAAGATCAAAGGACTTGATTATAACACTCTTGGCATGGTACACACATAACCTATATATAGACTAAGCTATTATTTCAAGTGCAAAGAATAGAAGGTCTAGTTTGTTATAATTTCGATTGCAAGGATAATGCATGTGATTCAAATAGGTCAAATTGAAATAGATAAATATCGACACAAACACAATTAACTCGAAAATCCCAATGGCCATATACCAAAGCATAACTTATTAATGGATTCATGTTAGAGATTGTCATTGAAGGTATCTACATAAACAGGTATTGCTATCAAAGAGGGACCAAACATAACCACATACCAAATCATAGAGTTCTTTAAAGACTTAAGGTTTTAACTTAAAAGGGTATTTATGCTTAAGAGTGCATGTATTATGATACATCACTATGACTGTTAGAAATCATTTCCTACGCACAAGACACATTCTACATGGATCCCCAAGAAGAGAACGAAAAAAGGGCATAGGGTTGCAAACATGACCTTTGCATGCATTGAAAAATAAAACATCTCTAAAACATGTGATCCCCTCTTTGTTTCTAACACATGAGTTTTCTTCGTGGAAAGGTTACTAATAATTTATAACCTTTTTTTCTCTTAGTTTAAAAACTTCCCTTAAAAAAACATAGATATTTTCATATTTTAAGCTTCTCCTTTAAGTGTTTTAAGTAAAGATTCACTTATACTTTATTTATTCACTTTACTTAGATTCTATTTTCTTTTCTTTTAAATTTTTTTTTGCTTAAACATGCTTTTCAAATAGCATTGACAATACAGTTTATTTAATATTAATAAAACTATACTTTTTATAAGACGTAAATTTGTTTTTATTATATGAAAATTATAATTTGCTTTTTTATAAAGGTTCGTTAAACCATGCAATTGTTTTTTTAAAAGAAGTTATTAATGCATGCATATGAGAATTTATAATATTTAATTTAAAACTAAAATAATTATGCTTTTACTTAAAATTTATATTATATATATGTTTTATACATCATTGTTTTTTCAGTGATGATATGTATTTTTATTAATTAATAAAGTTTATAAATACCTAATAAAATTAGGGACCTTTCCTGTAAATCCGCCATCACTACCAACAATTATCCATCCCTATCAGAGTTTTAGAAGAGAAGATTCAAGCAGTACATTACAGTCCAGTATTAACAAATATCAAAACAGGCCATTAAGGCCGACACCCTACAGACAAAGAAATTATTTTCAAAACAAAAAGGAGACTCCCCACCTCTACAAACACCTAAATTTGCTAAGCCCATGTCTTCTTTCCTTTTCCAAGGTAGTTCTCCTAGTAGTCACCTAGACCGAAGCACATACCTTTGTCCTTCTTCTGTCATTTAACCTCCCTAGCCATCCACAACTCCACCTCGCACTCTCGAACATAGCATCTCCCAATCAACTTGAGATTCCTCCCTTCGAGCCTCCTGGTCTTGAACCATCATTCCAAATAATGAATAGGTGGAATTATGTGTCACCCCCTTCAGAAGAATGCCCTCTCCAAACCGACGATGCAAACCCTTACCCGCCTTCCCTCTCTCCAGAATGGACGTGATTCTGCAAGTGAGCTACTCCAATACACAAACTTTAACTACCCACAATAGATCCTCTTTCGAGCCCAACTCCAACCTCCACACTACCAACATTGACACCAAATCCACATTCGTTTGGTAGAAAATTTTCATTAAATATTCTTCACCAAAGAGGACATCCAAAAACTGCATGAACATTGGGTCGTTGAATTTGAACACACCGCCCAGATACTTTTTTATAACCTTTCCAAAGAAGGTGATTTGTTGTTTTGTGGATTGCAGAGAAAAGTTCACTTCCATTTTTCAGCTCTCACTTTACTCACAACGTGCACCATAAACAATATTGTTGGAGAAAGAAGAGAAAATGGCAAGAAATCTTGCCTCAAAACTCACAACCGCCTCCCCCATCATATCATTCTTATTTTTTGTGCATGATATTGTACTCATCCCCTAACACCCAACTCATTTCCTGGTAGTTCTTGTACATCTCTTCCCCATCCACATCTTCCAATGATACTCCCACATTAGAAAGAATATCGACAGTGGAGTTTCCTTCACGTCGAACATGATAAATACAAAAAAAAATTAAATTTTGCCAACTCTCCTTGAATAGCCCGAATAAATTTATTTAATTTCCAATAGGGGTATCACCTTTGGAAATGACATTTATAATAATTTGTGAATCACCTTCTAGGTGCAAGCAAACCACCACCAATTTTTTGCCCAATCAAATATACCCCCAAGCAATCTGAGCCTTTGCCTCGTTATTGGTACTATCTACCAACATTTGTGCCCCAAATGCCACTAGATCACTCCTCCAATCACGAGCCATCCATCCAACATCGAAAGAGATTAGATTACCCTTTGAGGCTCCATCAAAATTTAGTTTGATCAAACTAATCTCCAGAGCTTGCCAAAGAATCATGTTGAGCTCCCTAACTTCTAGACTAACCTGAAGAGGCCCATTAATAGGTTGAAATTTGATCAAAGACCAATGAGATTGGATTTGAGTATCTTACCTTAGAAAAGGAATTTTATTTATCTAAGCAGTAGCAGTGTTGACTAATTCCGATATTGCATTCTCAATTCTACATTGCACCCTAAGGATTGGTTCTAGTTTGTCCTAGAAAATTCTCCCGTTTCTTTAATTCCATTACTCCCAGATCACTATAGATGGACATGTTGAATTGGTTGAATGGACCAGAATACTAAGAGGGGGGGTGAATCGGTATTTGCACACTTTCAAAACTTTTACTGATACATTAACCTTAACAATTAATCTCATCAACATGAAGTAACAAATGCAGAATAAACACATAACACAACCACAAATTGAACATCAGATTTTATACGTGGAAAACCCAAATGGGAAAAATCATGAAGAGTGTTAGCTCTCAAGATAATATAGCTAGTTATATGGTGTTTACAAAATGGGGTGGCTCACTACCAGATTAATAAGCGTCTCACTATCGAAATGCTCACTACAATAGAAAATAATTGAACTAAAGAAAATCGCATCTCCTATTGCATGAGGTCAATTTTAGATTAAGCTCAGATAACAACTAACAAAAACTCACAACAGATCCGATAAGGGATCACTGCACCACTATCCACAATCGCCTACAACAAGTCCGGTAAGGGATCACTGCACCACTGTGTCTGCACTCTACTAACCAACTACTTGCAACAGGTTTGGTAGAGGATTATTGCAATATTATACACAAATTTGCTCATATACTGCTCACACTATAAACTACTTCTCTTATTACAACTGCTCTGTTGTCCAAAACTTTGTCACTCACATACTTCTTACTTTTCTATATACCACACACACTTTGCTTTCTTCTATCTCATACTCTTTCACACTTGTTTCTTCATTTCACACACCTTCTATATATATATATATATATATATATATATATATATATATACCGATAAGCTCATACACCAAGATAATATGTCATCCAAGAACAAATGCTTTACAAAATAATATGTTGCTCGGTTCAATGCGTTACCAAAACATGCCTCGACCAAAAATAGGATGAACAAGTCAGCCTTCACCAATCTTCTACACACTTCCTTCACAAACTTCATTTACCAAAACATACGACTTAATAACTAGAACAAAATAGGGGTTTATTGAACCCATTGGCTCGGACGCATAAGCACAACCTCCAAGCACAACAACTCTCAACTCCAAGATAAATCATGATGCAATATAATCATTCAAATAGAAATACAAACTGATGTATGATACAACCAATGCAACTGATATAACTACTATGATTGATATAAATGATACCAGAACTTACATAGCTGATACTAGAACTAGATACAAACCAAGATAAGTATAACATGGATTCTAAGAATGAGGATCTTCCAGAAATTACTCTAATAGATCATGTATGCCTTACTACTTCATATCACATTCATATCACATATATACCTATCTTCTATTGATGCTCGACCTACAATACCAAAATTGTTTCCAACAACATACCACATTCGGTCCTAATTGGATTACTGGGTTTGACATCAATAACAACATTCACACAAATATAACAATCTCCCCCTTGGTCATTGATGAAAAAACATCTCAAAAAGAATAAAATCATAAACATATCTACATATAACTCCCCCTTACTCCTATATCTTCATTATTCTACCTTTCTCCTTATTTCTCCATTGTCTTTCTCCTACTCCATTATCTTTCTCCCCCTTTGACATCAAGGACAAAGGGTTCCTTTGATGAAAAAAGAGAAAAAAAAATGAAGAAAAGAAATGAATGCATTCAACTGCAAAAATAATGTCAGAATCATATGCCAACCAAAAAGGATTCTCAACTACTTTTCTTTTGAAATGTCTATTTATACTTCTCCTTAAGCTCTGGAAGGAGAACCTTCCAAGAGTGAACAACCAACTTAATTCTAATAGATAAACTCCTACACTCCACCAATAGATCAACAACATGAGAGAAATTGTCCGGAGCAGTCAGATTCTGCTCATACTCAACTGCATAACCAAGCAATACTAAAAAGTGCTCTAGTTTAGCTTGAACAATTTCCTTGACCTTCCAGAAAATACTTACATAGTCTTCCCTTTTCCTTTGCAAAAATAACAACTCAACCTGGAGAGAATTTACCTTTTTCCTTTGCTCTCCATCCTTGTCACTCAGAAAATCAAATGACTTACCTAAGGAACTCAGTTCTTCTTCAACAATTTCTCACTTTTCTTTATGTTTCACCATAGTAGCTGGCCATGAAAGACAATACATGTAAATTTAACTGGCACTGCCGATACAATCTCTCATTTTATTTATGCATTCGAATAGAGTCCTTTGTGCATCACTGTATTTCTCCAACATACTCTGCATATAATCAGCTTCTTCTTCTGAATATTCTACACTAACAAGTTGCACAATCAATTTCTCTTTAACTAACTCAGACATAGATTCCAGAAGCACATCACTAACATATTCAATTTTAACATTGTTCGAAAAAAAAAAAATCTATTAGGACATTCTCAATTATATCCGCCTTAATAGAAGTAAGCCACATCTCTCTAATCTTCTTTATTCCATTTCCTCTGCCAATAGTTTCCAGCAAACCAGATTCAAAATCATCAAATTCGGATACTTTTACTTTATGCTCTGCAACAACCACTTCTCCCTTAGCCACAGGGGATTTTAGATCTTCAATCACAACAATGTATTTCACTCTCTGATCCTTCTTTTGCTTCTTATATTCAAAATTACTAGTACGCACAATCTCTTTCCTTTTTCTCTTTCCTGAGGAAGAACCCTCCTTAGCTAAACCGGTAGCCAGGGATACCAAACCGATACTCCACATATTCATAAATGATTTGAAATAAGCATTACATGCATCTTCTCTCTTATCCAATCCATTAAGATATCAAAATATTTTCCTAGCAATCGGGACTCCGGATTTCCATATCACATTCTCCTTAGTCGGAAGGGATCCTAGACAATACATAGCCAAGCACACAAGTAATGATCCAAATCGGAAGGGGTAAACTTTCTCTTTTGTCATTATGATATTTTCTAATAGTTGATTCTTTAACAATTCACACAAATCAAACACACCATCTTCCATAGAAATCATGTGTGCAACATACACTGCAGTAGCCGAAGTAGAACCTTCCCTATTTCTGAAATAAAACATAGGATATTTTGTATGCCACATCCCTCACAATAGGATTGATGATTTTGTCGATCAACAACACTCTTTGATGACCTGTCACACCGGTTAGGGTTTCAACCTCCTTGTTATTTAGTGTCTTCTTAACTGATACACTCCCACTGTCACACAAGTCAATAACAACTGAAATAACGTCCTTCGTGATCAGATAGGGTTTATCTAGCATGATACATTCATTCTGCACATGACTTAAAATTAACCTAATTACATCCTCATTGTCGAACCACAAAAACTCACTCCATAAAACCATTCCTTTGTGAATTAACTATTTGACCTTCTGCAAATCTGCTTCACTTAGACTCCTTTCCATTTTTTTAATCTTCTCTATGTCAAATTCATCTAGCTATACATTTTCCATCCACCAAATGCTTCCATTTCTTGATTCTCCAAAAATCATCTTTGATTCCATGCTTTCTCTGCTTCTTTGTTCTACGCTCTTTTAAACTCTGCTCCTGCTCTTCAATTCTTTTTCGCATAATGACGAAAATGATCTCAAATTCCAAAATTTAACTTACCAATTCCTTCTAGGGTTTTGTTGCCAAAATGATGTCTTGTCAATGACATCATCACAAACCTTGAATTACCATATTATATCTCAAACACAATCATGTTGGACTGATGACATGAACCAACTCAGGAGAGGGGACCAAAATATTTTCCTTGAGAAACTCCCCCTGAGCCAAAACAATAAGCTCAATTACTGGAGGAAGAGGTGCAGGCGCCAGATTCTGGTACACTAAGCTTTCTCTCATTATTCACCTCCTTCTTTCTCCAAACCATTGCCTTCCTTGTTCTTTGATTCATTAGTCTTCACCGCACTCTTCTCAGTAGACTTCTCCATACCACCTTCATTTTTTCACTGATAAGCATAATGTTCGGATTGCTTGCACTTGTAACAATTGATGTTCCTTTACACTGAATTTGTTGAATGTGTTCTAGATCCTCACGGATTATCTTTGTGACCATAACCATTGCATTTATGACAATATCCATGAAAATTACTATTCACCTTATTTGCTCCAACTAGATTATGATTCTGACTCATAGCATGATTTCTACAGTAATTTTCTTTATGACCAAACCTCTTGCAGTTGTAACATTGAATGCTTCTACAGTTTGCAATCTTATGAGGGAATTTATTGAATTGAAAATAATAACCATTAAATGATGGATACCTTTGTGCATTCAGTTGACGAACATGTAGTCTCCTTGTAGTAGATCTCTGATTCCGAGTTTTTCTTGCATCTCCTCATTTCTTCTCTACTTCCACCTTAAGTTCTTTGCTTTTGTCTTTGTCATTCTGATTTGAATGTATTCATCGGTCTGAAATCTAAGTCTAGTCTTATTTAAATGAGATTTCTGCATGTTAATCAAATCTACCAAAAGTTTGCTACTTCCAAGAACTTTACTTTTTGCCTTCAACTTCTTCACTTCTTGTTTTAGCTTCTCAAATTCTCCGGTCTTCATCTTGATTGATTCTTTTAGGGTTTCCTCTACCTTGTTCTTCTCCTCAATCTTATGCATCAAATGTTTAACAGTTTCATTCATCTGTTTCAACTGATTGTTAACTTCCTTATGTCTCAATTTGAACTTCTAGATCTGTTCTCTCAGCTTCTGCACACATTCATATGCTACCTTCACATTCTCTTTTAATTCTTCATTCTTAGATTCCACACTTTCTAGATCTTCAAGAGTTGTCTTCAATTCCTCATCTAGATGATATTCTTTGGTCATACTCATTGGTGCTATGATTCAACCAACAAGGATCTCCCTCAAGCAGTTAAGCTTTCAAGCAAGGGACCAAGGCTCTGATACAAATTGTTGAATTGGTTGAATGGACCGGAATACTAAGAGGGGGGATGAATCAGTATTCCCACACTTTAAAAATATTTACTGATACATCAACCTTAACAATTAATCGCATCAACATGAAGTAGCAAATGTAGAATAAACAAATAATACAATTTTAAACAAATAATACAACCACAAATTGAACACCAAATTTTATACGTGGAAAACCCAAATGGGAAAAACTATGAAGAGTGTTAGCTCTCAAGATAATATAACTAGTTATATGGTGTTTACAAAATGGGGTGGCACACTGCTATATTACAAAGCGGCTCACTGCAATAGAAAATAATTGAACCATCCATTAATACTACTAGAAGATATGGCCCCTTCTCCCAAGGGAGTGCATCTCCTAATGCATGAGGTTAGTTCCAAATTAAGCTCAAATAACAACTCATAAAAACTCACCACAAATCTGGTAAGGGATCACTGTACCATTGTCCACAATCGCCTGCATCAAGTCTAGCAAGGGATCACTGCACCACTGTGTCTGCACTCTACTAACCAACTGCTTGTAGCAGGTCCAGTAAAGGATTACTGCAATAGTATACATACCTTCGCTCATATATTTCTCACACTATAAATTGCTTCTCTTACTACAACTGCTCTACTATCCACAACTTTGTCACTCGCATACTTATTACTCTATACCATACACACTCTTCTTTCTTCTATCTCATACTCTTTCACACTTGTTTCTTCATTTCACACACCTTCGATATATATATTGATAAGCTCATGCACCAAGATAATATGTCATCCAAGCACAAATGCTTTACACAATAATATGCTGCTCGAATCAACACGTTATCCAAAAAATGCCTTTACCAAAAATAAGATGAAAAAGTCGGCCTTCACCAATATTCTACATGCTTCCTTCACAGACTTCATTTATTGAAACAAATGTCTTAATAACCAGAACAAAACAGGGGTCTACTAGACCCATAGACTCGAACCCATAAGCACAACCTCCAAGCACAACAACTCTCAACTCCAAGATAAAACACGATGCAATATAATCATTCAGATAACAAAAAAAACATATGCATCATACAACCAATACAACTGATATAACTACTATGACTGATATAGCTAATATTGGAACTCACGTAGCTGATACCGGTGTATATGGTGAAAATGGAAAACAACAATGATAACAATATTGAAAGGCTAAATGAATTCAACCACAAAACCCTAGCCTAACAACAACAAAGATCCACCATAACATATGAAGATTACCTAAGACAATGCAAATCAAACGAAATCACAAAGATTATACCATCACATGTCCAATAGGGTTTGGATCTCCATTCTTCCTATCTCCATTGATCTTGCTTGATATATTTGCTCTCAGATTTTATGTGTGCACAAGAGCTCAACAAAGAACGGAATGTGGTTGCAAGTAGGATCGCATATGTCAAAAGCGTAGTGTAGTCAAGTGCATAAATTGATTAGGGTTTGATAATGAAGGAAGCATCTCCTTATATAGAAGACACTATATGAAATGGAGGGATAAGATTGAGAGGTGTAAAAGGAGGTCGGTTATGATTAGAGGGTAGGTATAGAAAATAATAAAATAATGAAAGGGGTAGGTAGTGTATGAATTAAGAAATGAATGACATGTGTCATGGGTAGAAAAGGTTAATGAATTAATTAATTAAATAAAGATTTATTTAATTAATAGAAGAAGTGGGATCAATTAAATAAATAAGATATTTATTTAATTTAGGAAAAGGATAATTTAAATAAATAAATATATTTATTTAAATGAGAAATAAGGCTAGAAGAGGATAAATGAATTAATTAAATAAATAAAGATTTATTTAATTAATAGAAGAATTAAGCTTAGATAATTAAATAAATAAATTAGACTAGACAATTTTGGGTGTCTACATTTTGCCCCTCTTGAGACAATGCGGCTTGTCGCGTTGTTTCAAAGAAGATAATACGAACTGATACAAAGTTGCCCCAAGATGGGAATGATATGCCCCCTCGAGAGATTGGATGAAAAAATGTCTGAAAAGATCATAGACAATCTCTCGATAAGAAAGACGGGATAGAATGGACTGACCGGATAAAGTGACAAAGTCATGGGATAACAAAGACCGACACAGGAGACTAGGGCTAGGGTAGTCTATAAGATAGACCACGAGGGGAAAACATCCTCATTGTCATCCACACATCCAAAAGATCAGAGTGCAGAGCAAGATAAAGTAGCACTAGTCAGCAGCGATGGCCTTTGTTCACAGATTCGATCGCATTCGCCGATTCCAGAGGCCAGTAGAGGCAGGAGAGCCGGTAAGTACCACAAAACCTCCTTGTACTTTGTTGCAATAAATATTGTCATTAATGCATGCTAGGTAGAGTATAAGCTGTTGAGAGGATACACTCAAGCAGGTCCTCTAGGGAAGACTAGGATAACAAATAGGGCTAGGATTGACAATTCTGTGATAGAACATACGTTGCCAATTAGGAAACTACTCAAGAGGATTCACTTAAGCATAGGCCCTAGGATAAGATAGATCAAGGCACTTTGTGATGAACAGTGAGTGCCAAGTTAGAGTACTTTGTGATGAACAAGGAGTACTAAAATATGAGCAGCACTTTGTGATGAACATGGAGTGCAAATATGAGCAGCACTTTGTGATGAACAGGGAGTGCAAATGTGAGCAGCACTTTGTGATGAACAGGGAGTGTCAAACACGTAGTACTTTGTGATGAACAGGGAGTACCACTAGGATAGAAGCAACACTTTGTGATGAACAGTGAGTGTCACTAGGATTGAGATGATTGATTTGTGTGACTACAAGAGTATTTGCCTATGCTAAGTCACGGGAGAGATTCCCATCGACTTAGAGGTTGCGACCTGAGCTGACATTTGAGGATCGAACTGCCATTGAGGTTATGGGTTTGCGATTTATTATGTATGTGCCTGAGTTTCGGGCGAACATGGGATTGCTGACTGCACTGGCTGAGAGATGGCACTTTGAGACTTGTACGTTTCATTTGCCAATGGGGGAGATGACAGTCACCCTGGAGGATGTATACAGGATTATGTGGATACCGATTGATGGGGAGCTGATTCCGTACGATCGAGATGGAGATAGGGATGCCCTTAGATGAATGTTCTAGGATCCGGGACTGGAGATGAGGGTGGGACACATGGCATGGGATACCATGACATGGACAGGATTAGCACTACCAACAGTGTTGGCAGGTGTTATCAGTGGGTTCCTCTGTCTGGATAGGGTGACACGAGGGGTGGCTACAGAGGACACAGGGGCCAAGAGAGATGATCTTGGGGTGGGTCCTTCTAGGGCTCAGACTCTGTCGAGGCCAGCAGGCTTTGAGGGAGGGAGTTCATCGTAGCCGTAGAGGGCTCCCTATGTATCAATTTTGTACCATTTTGTATGATGATGTAGACACCTTCGGGTGATTGTAGCCATATGATTTTGACATCATTGTATCATGACACTTTATATATATATATGAGATGATTCATCTTTGCGGCAACTATATGCATGTGTACCTATGTGATGAGATGTTTCATGATGTATGTTTCTATGTGATGCTTATGATATGGATGCAAATATGTACATGATGAAATGCAATATATTTTTTCTTTTATGTTTTATATGTTATGCAAATGCAATTGTGAATGTATGGAATGCAGATGAATATGATAATGCAAATGACTATTTACATGATGAGAATGTAAAATGTGCTAATAGGTGTTGTGTGCAGGATGTGATGCAGTTGTGATATCTATATGTATGAAATGCTTATATGTGGTAATGCAGGTGCAACTACATGAAATGAAAATATTTTTGGTGTGTCATTATACTCAGTCATGTGATAGCAGGCTACGTGGACTCGAGAAGGACGATGAAAGTCAATCAAGAAAGGGGGATGGAAGATAAAAGATATGAAAGTGAAAGAGCTTCTTGTGCATTATCATCATTGAGCTTTATTATGGCAAGTAGGTTATGACAATCGAGGCATATGTTTGACCGAGAAAGTCATTGTACCTGTTTGCATGGAGATAAGACAGTCACAAACAAGGAATGCCTCAGTTCACACTAGACTCACAATGTCCTCATATCCTTGGACAAGTCATAGCATTACTAAGAGACAATCCACAGACAACAAATACAAATAGGTGACGATACCCCATCCTCGCCTTTCTAGTCAAAGACATCTTGGAGATAGAATCTCTAGTCAGAGACATCCCGGAAAAGCTAAAAGACATGTCACCAAAAAAGATGAAATCAAAAGAAAACCAAGACTCAACACCAACATCCACTGTAGCCCTCAAGTTTAGTGTCTCTTGTCACTTGTATAAGTCTTATTTGATTGTGGTCACAATGTTTACTTTCACAAAATGGATAGATAGCACTGAACCATAATGTTGTCTGAGTCTGTTGAAAGATTTGATTTGTTGAAGCCCATTGTTGCTGATGTGTCTCATCTGAAACTGACTGAATCCATGAAACTGATACTTTATTGCGGATCTGTGATGCAAATGTTGCTTTATTGCGGATTGTGCACGGATAGACTGAAGGAAGCTGGAAGAAACTATACTCCTCGAAACATGTGATGTTCTTAGTTCCACACCCATCACTAGACGTAAGATTTGCCTTAGCCACAGATAGGATCTGATTTATTATGAATGGAAAGGGGTGAAAAGGGAGGTTTATTATGAATGGCTAACCAATCTTGGGTAGATCAATAACAAGCCATGATGGGAATGGGTAAGTTTATTATGGATGAATTGGTCATGAGTGTGTGCAAAGTGAAGTGATGAAAGAGAATCTTGAAGGAGGGAGGAGCAATGTCTTTACACATGGCACTGGTGACCCAATTTTCACCATGGTACTTTCCGAGGGCGCCACCAAAGTGGTTTTCACCGTTGGACGAAATTATTTCTTTTTACTTTTTTCGATTTTTCAATGTTTTTTGTGTCACAAGGCACCCGTTCACTAGGTTTTCACCAAGTAACGATTTTTTTATTTTATGATTTTTTTTGTATTTTGAAATTTTTGAATTTTTTTTGTATTTTTGAATTTTTTGAATTTTTTTTTGTATTTTTGAAATTTTTGATTTTTTTTTTGTATTTTTGAATTTAGGATATTCCAAAGAGCTATGTTTAGAACCTACAAAGGTGCATATTGTTGATAGGATTCTCCAAAGGTTCACCTTCTGTAGTTGAGAGCTGATATGCCCCAGATCCATATGCTGCTGTAATGACGTAAGGACCAAGCCAATTTGGTTTGAACTTGCCCTTCTTCTCTCTGTCTTGCTGATTTTTGGGATTTTCTATGAGAACCAAGTCACCTACCTCAAATGTGTGAGGCTTTACCTTGTGATTGTAGTTGCATTGTTCCTTGACTGAATGATGTGTAGCTTGATTGAATGTCTTCCTCGATGAAGGAACTGAGATAGAATTACTAGTGTGTGGACTACACAGGCCCATATGCGTGTCACCTGAAGAAGTTTGGGCATCCTTGATAACAAAGTCCTTCAAGGAAGCTCCATTAAAGGTCCATGATGTATCACCAGAAGGGAAAGGATGTGTGGAACAAGTAGATGAGTGATGAAGGCTTATGATTGCGAAAAGAAGTGAAAGTAGGATAGCATGATGGAGACTTAGGATCAACAAGTAATCTTTTTGACTTGCAATTGTAGAATTTTTGCCCCCAGTTATTTTGATATTAGGGGAGATCAACTCTTGCTCTTTTTCTTTCATTGGATTTTTATCCTTGACCTTGATTTTTGCAGAGTTCAATAGCTTTTTATTTTGATTTGGACTAAAGGACTTTCCTTTATTTTTTACTTTTAAATTTTTCTTTTCAAAGCTTGATTCTTGATCCCCAATTAGTAAGGGATTTTTTGATTCTTGTTGATCCAAGTCTGGGAGTGGAGTGGAAATGGAATGAGCGGATGAAATGGTAAAGCTATGTGATTTCTCAAGAGGGTTGGCGATACGCTCAATAGATTCTTTGTTGGATCCACTCTTAGGACTATTGATATCAAGAGTTGCTTGCACCACTATAGGAGATTTACATTCAGACTTAGTAGCCACAACACTAGGTGGTTCATACCCAATTCCTTGGCATTGCAAATTCTTTGTATGTTGTTCCTGTCGACTGAATGTGTTAGGAGATAGTGAAAGTTGATCAACGTGAAAGATATACTCACCACATCCCAGGTCTTTAATCTTGAACTTTTCTTTGATCTCTACTTGTTTTGATGTAAAAGATTTCAAGGATTCTGGATCCACATATGCTGATGAAGGAATAGCCTCTCGATTGGTTGGAATTGTTATTTCTAATCTAGGTCGCAGATTGTTGCAATATATGAATGGATTAGGGTCAGCTTTGATGGTCACTTCAACTCCATTGTGTGGAAACTTGATACATCGATTATATGTAGATGGTACCACACTCATCTCATGAATCCATGGACATCCTAGCAATATGTTGTATGTGAGATCAAGGTCTAGGACTTGACAAACCACATCCTTTATAACTGGCCCTACTCTGAGAGGCAAGGTGACTGTGCCTTTGGATGAACGCTCTTCATCATCATATGCCTTGATGGTAATTTTGTTTGTAGAATTCACAACTTTATCAGAATATCCCATTTGTTTAATAGTGCTCAATGTACAAATGTTCAGACCTGCTCCTCCATCTATCAAGACTTGTTTTATTCGATGTTTGTGTATGAAGGCTTCAATGTGTAAAGGTGCATTATGTGGCTGACTTATGGAGGCATCGTCATCTTCTGTGAATGTAAGGGAGTGTGGAATGGAAAGGTATCCCACCATGGCTTGAAACTGGTCCACGTTTAGATCAGTAAGAACATCAGTTTCTCTCAAGATTTTGTCAAGAATGGATTTATGTGCGGGGGATATGCGCAAGAGTTCAAGTATGGAGATGAGCGCGGGTGTCTTCCCTAACTATTCTACAAGGTCATACTCAGGTTTGGTTGATGAGGAAGCGGTGTTTTTAGCTGGAGCACCTTGCAAAGTGAATTTACCTCGGCGGGTTGTAACATGACATTCAGAGGTAGGTTTGGAAGAAGATCCAATGCCTTTCAGAACGATCTTGGGTCTCTGGGTAGAATTCTCAGGGGTTTTGTCCTTGATGATAATGGTAGAGACGTAATTGTCCATCGAAATGCGATTGATAGTTGAATCATAGTTGTAGGATGCTCTGGTATAGTTGGTTTGATCATCTGTGACTTTAGCTTTTCCTTTGTCATGTTTTGGGAATGGTTCCTTAAACATCTCATGTTCTTGATTGGATGAGTGTCCTTCAATCTCAATGTCACCCCTATCAATGAGATCTTGTATGATGTTCTTCAGTCAATGGCAATTTCCTGTCTTATGACCCTTGCTCTTATGAAATTCACAATATTCATCATCATTCCACCAATTTGGTTTAACCTTTGGTTCATATGGAGGAATATCTGGAATTGTGATTACTTTGTTTGCCACTACCTTCTTGAAAACTGACTCAAGTGGTTCTCCCAATGGAGTATACTTCCTTCGTGATTTAGAAGTTGTTTGAGTATTCACCTGATTTGATCCGGAAAAAATGAATTTGGGTCGCACTGTATTGGCATCAACAACACCATCATTGACTATGTTCTTGTTTTTATTCCAAAATCTTGGCTTGTCTTTTCCTTTAAAGTCATCTTTGTTTTCCTTGAATATCTTAATGACTCCTTGTTCAATTAGGACCTTTTTTGTTGCCAAGCCTTTTTCAATGACGTCTTTGAAGGTGGACAAACAAGCTTTTCTTAAGTCATAACCAATGTCTTTGTTAACATTTTGGGTGAACATCTCTACCATTTGTTTTTGTGGAATTTCACAAGAGCATCTGCTTGCTAGATTCCTCCATCTTTGTAAAAATGATGCAAAAGACTCTCCCTGTTTTTGCTTGGTGTTGCACAAAGTAGTGATTGATATGTCTGTCTCTATGTTGTAGGAGAAATGTTGAATAAATGCCTCTGCTAGACCACCCCATGACATAATACCAGGTGGGAGTTGGGAGAACCATTCCATAGCTTGATCACCTACGCTTTGTGGGAATAATCTCATCAAATATGTCTCTTCTGAAGCTACCTCAATGCAAGTTGTGAAAAACTGTCTTATGTGTGCCTTAGGATCCCCTTTTCCTCTATACTTATCAAATTTAGGCGTCACAAAGTGTGTAGGAAAAGGAGGCATTGGAATGCTCTTTTCAAATGGATAGGGACATATGTCTCTCATTGTGTATGTTGTCTTTGGTGTATTTATGTCCTCCATTTTCTTTTGTAAGTCCTTGATTTGTTGCTCCAAATTGCTCTTAGGTGGAGATCGACTTCTTGGACCATACCCCATGCTTGAGGCACCAATTGGAGGAGAAGCATGTTGCATATATGGATGATATTGATCATACACATGTTCATATGGAGGAGGTCTATAGTGATGCTACATATATGGACCACTTGGTATAGATTCATGTTGAGGAATGAAATATCTATTTTGTCCATGTATACCATACTCTACAGGCATGTCATGTTCTAATGTGTTGCCCCCAAATTTGACAAGGGGTTTCCTTGTGTCCAAATTTTGAGCATGCCTTTGAATATCCAATTGCTTCGGTGGTTGATCCTTAGCATTGATATGTGATTGAGCATATTTCTTTGCATAAGACCTCCATAATGGTCTGCGAAGGTGAGTATCATATGCTTGACCATGTGTATGTGGGACCTCTGGTTTTTGAAACAAAGATGATGGTGATTCAGGCACAAGATGTGGTCTTCTATTGTCTCCACTATTAGGCCTCCTTTGATCCATGTTGGAGTGAGTTTGTTGCAAAGGTCGATTTTCCATTATTTGAGACATGTCAAAATCATGAGGTATCTTGGCTCCACTTTGTGCCATCATTTGTAAGAAGTATTGTCTATCCCTCCTCATTATTTCCTCAACCAATCGATTGAAATGGGGATCCATAATGAATTCTTCCACATCTACTGAATGTACTGAAAAGTTGTCCATATCATCATTGTGTGTATCATTGTTGTTTGTAGTGTCCATGTTCTCAACATTTGGAATGTTTCTATAGGCATCCATGTCAGGTAATGTGTTATGATCAGTATTGAAAAAGACATCATTGTCATACTCATAAACACTCATGTTTGCGGACTCTTGAGCCTCTTTAGTTTCTCTCCTAGATTTTTGGGAATGGGTTTCAACCATGAACTAGGTATTGACCGAGATGTGTGAGACTAGATGAAAATGGAAAAAGTATGGAAGACCAAGAAATGGATGGGATGTAAATGAATCTGAAGTGTACTTGCAATGTCCAAAGTATAAGACCAAGTATGTATGTAGTAGAGTAGGTGTGACTTCCAAAGAGAGGATAGCTTCTCTTGATGAGGTAAGTTGAGCTTGACTCTAAGTAAGACCAAATGAGACCCAAAGGTGATAGACCTTGATGAGGGACCACTTAACAAAATGTTGTTGTATGTAGTGTGTTGACAAAGTATAGTGATGACAAGCAAGTGACCTTTTGACTCTAGTTTATATAAATGTAAATTTAATGCAAGATGTAAAGCAATGATAGACTTTGTGAGACCCAAAGACAAGTTGAATGTTAGATGAAAACTTGGAGAAACAACCTAGGAAGCTCAAGAATTCCGAAACTGATTGCTCTTGTTTGCTGGACTGTAAAATTTTTCCAGTTTGTGAAGTTGTTGGTTGTGACCAAATCTGAATGTTTGACTATTTTTCGTGACAAGAGGACACAATGTTGATGAGGACTCAATGTTTGCAAGTGTTTAGACTCAAAATGACTCCAAGAAAAGTCTGTTGTTTGATGTAAAAATGTTTTGCATACACTTGAAGGCACAAAAGACACAATGTTTTGAATGTTTAAAATAAGTCAAGCACAATTCTTATGGTTGGCCAAAACAATAGTTGTTGATCCGACATGAGGTTTTACCCTCGAGGCTACGCTATTCAGAGCGGATACTTAGATGCTTGACCTCATTGGCTCCACTCTCGGCACTCACTTCTTGGGTCAGCCAAGCATTAGTCCCCACGAAAACTCCCCATGGCGAACTTTGTATCTCTACTGAGAACCGTATGTGTGTGGGTCGTTACCAGAGGTCCGACCTCCTGCCTCAACAACTAGAAGGATTTTGGCTTCTAAAACAAAAAGGTGCTAGTAAGGGCATCCGCTCGTGTGGCCATACATGCGGCACTTTCAGCTCTGTAAATACAAAAGGCTCCCAGCCGGTAGGGGTTATGCCCTACAACTGATCAAATAAATTTGATCAAACGGGTTTATGGGGAGACATAGTGTCGGAATGAACTAATCAGCACACGTTATTCATAGTTTTCACCATGAATACAGTTATTTGTAGTGGTTTGGAAGAAGATGGCTTTTCTTTTGCTACCACTTGGGTCGTTCTCTTCTCACTAGTAGTCCTAATAACCACACGGGAAGACAGACCCTCTAAAGATTAAACAAAAAGAGCCTATTGCTCAAGACACAAAAGACAATGATTCAATTTTAGTGCACCAATTGAAGTGTTTGCTAGTCTATGAAAACAAGACACACAATAAAAATCTAAAAACCCTTGCCAAGGACCTGCAACAAAGATATATTAGTAGTTTGGATTGTTTGAAATAATCACCCCTTCCTGCAAACACACAAGTTAGGTAAATTTTAGATCCAAAAAACTTTGTGAAATAGGGGCCTTCAACAATACATTTTGTTGACCAATTCAAAGATCTGATTCTTCATAAAAAAAATACCACCTGTAAAATTTCAAGAGATTTCCAAAAATGTAAGAAAATCCAAAAAATTTGCTAATTTGCTCCAAAAATTAATTTTTTATGAAAAATCATAAAAAATTCATATAAAATGCAAAATCGATCCACAAAATCTGAAATTTTTACTAGAGTCTTGATGGTCTTCCAAACCTGCATAAAAAAATTTATGCAACAAATCCAAGCAGTTTGTGAGATATGAGTAATATAATGCAAAACCCTAATTTTCAAAGATCTGATTTTTGACGAATGATTTTGCATCAAATTTAAAATCACAAAGAACAGATCCTATGTAAAATTCTGAAAGATTTCCAAAAATGTAAGAAAATCCGAAAAATTTGCTAATTTGCTCTCAAAATTAATTTTTATGAAAAATAATAAAAAATTCATATAAATTGACAAAATGATCCAAAAAATCTGAAATTTTTACAAAATTCTTCTTATACTTTTCCTGACCTGCATAAAAAATTTGATGTCAAAATTCGAAGCCGTTTGTGAGATCGGATCAAAATAAGGAAAAACCCTAATTTTTAAAGATCCGATTTTTAGGGAAATATTTTGCATCAAAATTAAAATCACAAAGAACAGATCCTGTGTATAATTATGAGAGATTTCCAAAAATGTAAGAAAATCCAAAAAATTCTTTCATTTGCTCTCAAATATAATTTTTTATGAAAAATCATAAAAAATTCATAGAAAACGAAAATGTGCTCCAAAAATTCTGAATTTTGGATTGAGAGCTCCTAATACTTTCTTCAACCTGCAAAAATAATTTGGTGCAAAATTTCCTAGCCGTTTGTGAGATATGATCGAATCTCTCTAAGATCTTGATTTTGTGTCCAAAACCCTAGCTGCACAAGGTTATTCTCCAAATTGTTTTACAAAATAGCAATATAGGGTTAGAAAAATCTGCAAAAAATACAGATCTAAGAAAAATCTATGTCCCACGGGGCGTGCCAAAATGTATATGGTGAAAATGGAAAACAACAATGATAACAATATTGAAAGGCTAAATGAATTCAACCACAAAACCCTAGCCTAACAACAACAAAGATCCACCATAACATATGAAGATTACCTAAGACAATGCAAATCAAACGAAATCACAAAGATTATACCATCACATGTCCAATAGGGTTTGAATCTCCATTCTTCCTATCTTCATTGATCTTGCTTGATATATTTGCTCTCAGATTTTATGTGTGCACAAGAGCTCAACAAAGAACGGAATGTGGTTACAAGTAGGATCGCATATGTCAAAAGCGTAGTGTAGTCAAGTGCATAAATTGATTAGGGTTTGATAATGAAGGAAGCATCTCCTTATATAGAAGACACTATATGAAATGGAGGGATAAGATTGAGAGGTGTAAAAGGAGGTCGGTTATGATTAGAGGGTAGGTATAGAAAATAATAAAATAATGAAAGGGGTAGGTAGTGTATGAATTAAGAAATGAATGACATGTGTCATGGGTAGAAAAGGTTAATGAATTAATTAATTAAATAAAGATTTATTTAATTAATAGAAGAAGTGGGATCAATTAAATAAATAAGATATTTATTTAATTTAGGAAAAGGATAATTTAAATAAATAAATATATTTATTTAAATGAGAAATAAGGCTAGAAGAGGATAAATGAATTAATTAAATAAATAAAGATTTATTTAATTAATAGAAGAATTAAGCTTAGATAATTTAATAAATAAAATATTTATTTAATTAGACTGGACAATTTTGGGTGTCTACAACCGGAGCTAGATACAAACCAAGATAAGCACAACATAGGATTCCGGGAATGCGTATCTTCTGAAAATGACTCTAGTAGATCATGTATGCCTTATTGCTTCATATCACGTTCATTTCACATGCATACCTATCTTTTATTGATGCTCGACCTACAATACCAAAATTGCTTCCAACAACACACCACATCCGGTCCTAACCGGATTATTAGGTTTGACATCAATGAAAATATTCGCACAAATCTAACAGGATAAAGTATTTAAATGCCAGAAAAAACTAATTTTAAACCACCCCTAAACCAACTTTGAAAAATATGCTTCAAGGTCTTAAGAAAAGGAGACAACCACCCCAACTTATTCACAACAAAATGCCAACACTCAAAAGCAAATTCATAGTGGAGAAATAAATGATCTATTGATTCTTTAGCTTTATTGTAGAGAAAACACCTAAAAGGGCTAGTGAATCCAATATTTTACAATCTATCTCTCATTATAATATGTCCTTTCATTGCCATCCACGCAAAGGAGCCCGCCTTCAGAAGACAAGCTTTATGCCAACACAAATCCACCGGCCATCCCTCTAATTCCCCTTTCGCCTCTATCAATTTGTAATCAATTTTCACAGAGTAATTGCCTTTCTTAGACTCACACCACACCATTTCATCCTTGGAGCCTGATAAAATAATCTTCCTCTTCAACAGTTCTACGTAGAAATGAGAAGTTTAACCTCGATCCACATTCAAAACATCCATCCTCTTCCATTCCCAATTCGGTATTCCATCCACAATTTTATTTCTAATTAATCACACACTTTTGATCCCCATCACAATTTTGAAACCCTTTTAATATCATCTAAATCATCTCTCTCCCCTAACACTTCATGCCCATCCCATGAGTCCTCCCAGAAATTAGTTGCCCTACCATCTCCCAAATTCCAAGTTAAATGATTTATAGTAACCAGTCTGCATGACATCATATAATTCCAAATGGTGGAGACTTGGAGGATTTTAGATAGTGAAGATCCACTCTATTGTTGGATCACCCAAATATTTTGCTTTAAGAATTTTGACCCATAGTTGATCCAGATGATCATACATCACCCAAACTAACCTAGCACCCATTGCTTCATTCATGATATGCCAATTCCTCAAACCCACACCGCCTACCACCTTATATTTACAAATTGTGTCCCATGTTGACAATGGGGTCTTATTTTGATCCTAACTACCATTCTAGAAAAACCTTCTCATTTTCTATTCAATAACTTTAAAAATCTTTGAGGGGATTTTGCTACACGTCATAGAAAATACAAGAATTGCCGAAATCACAAGTTTTAAAAGAAGAATCCACCCAACAATGTTCAACCATTTACTATGCCAACCTTCAAGCTTGCTTGAGAAATTGTCTACTAATTGATTCCAAAAGGACCCTCTAGAAGGGCCTCCAAAAAGTGGCATACCTAAATATTTCCCTGGAAGAGATCTAGGTTTAATGCCCAAAATAGAAGCAATTTCTCTTTGTTTTTGAAGGTTGGTATTAAAGAGGAAGATCTCAAATTTGAACCAATTCACCCTTTGACCAGAGGCCAAACTGTAATCCTCTAGAGTAGCCTTCATACATCTACCCTCTCAAAATGAAGCTTCACCCATCAATGTAATGTCATCAGGAAATTGTAGATGGAAGATTGCACCCATGTGCCTTGTAATTTTCACACCTTTCCATAGGCCCTACTCCTTTTTCCTAGAAATCAATCTTCATAGTGCTTCATCCATAACAATGAAAAGGGACAAAGACAATCCGTTCTTTAGAGATAATATGGCACAACACCACTCTTCATCCTGTTGGCCATCACTTTTATGCTAAGCTTGTAAACTATGTTACATAATGAGATAGGTGTAAAATATCCAAAGGATTCAACCTGATCCTTTTTAGGAATGAGGGCAATCAAAGTATTATTTAGATCCTTCAACACAAAACCATCCCTCCTTGATTCATCCACAAACTCCCATAAATCCATGTGAAAAATGTGCTAATTTTTTTGGAAGAAGGTGGCAGTAAAACCATCTGACCCTTGCGCCTTGTCCCCCCCATTGAGAAAAGGGAAATCTTTACCTCCTCTAAAGACACTCGATCCATGAGCATCCTCTTTTTCTCCTCCAAAACTAAGTGAGGAATAACATTAAGCAACCTCGAATTGTCCCGACTCACCATATTGGCATCCTTTGAGAGAAGATTCAAAAAGAATTTTTCCAACAATTCATTAATGGCATCTGGATCTGACACCCACAAACCATCTTCAGATTTAATTCTATAGATCCTATTCATCGAGATCCTAGCTTTAATAGAGTAATGGAAACATTTAGTATTTTTGTCACCTTTTAACCAATCTTCCCTAGATTTATGTTTCCAAAAGATCTCTTCTCTAGATAAAATCTTTGAATATTGTGCATGGAGCTTCTTTTCTTCCTGAAAATCCTCCTCAACCAGTCCCAAACTATAAACTCAAGAATTGAGGGATTCCAACTGTTGTTCAAAAGAAAACTTTTCTGCAAAAATATCTTTGAAATGAACTTGATTCCATTCTTTGAGGAAGGCTTTGATGTGTTTGAGTTGTTTGAAGAAGGAAAAAGATTTGTTACCTACCATAGGTGGGGCACTCTTCCACCAGTCTGAAATCAACTCTTCAAAACCATCCGCATGGAGCCACATTTATTCAAATTTAAAATGACAATGCAGGGCCACCAAATTATTTTGAACTAGCAATGCAATTGGAAAGTGAGGGGTTCAATCGTAGCTTCATACACCACTGGAAGAGAGGCCAGTTTCCCAACAAGAAAAAGATGGTCAATCTTTTTTGCAATGTTGTAGAAACTAGATTTCATGTTAGTCCATGTGAAAGTTCCATTTTTAAATCTTACTTCCATAAGGCCATTAGATGACACAAAGTGTTGAAAGTCCTTTTGAACTGCAACAATCACAAACTTCCCACCTCGTTTGTCATGTGCTTCTAGAGTCACATTAAAATCACCTCCAATGATCCAAAGCCCATCATCCTATTGAGCCATTACACCTGACAACAAAATCCACAATTCTTTTTCCTGACTACTACCTACCGGACCATAAGCATTAAGGACCAAAAACGTCAATCTAGAAGAGACTAAACCCACCTTCACTAGTTGCCAACATCTCTCTTGAACAACAAGATCACACCACACCCTTCATGGGTTCCAAAGAAAACCCAAACCTCTAGAGGGTCCTTTCACATCCATTCCAAAATGTTTCCAATAATGCCATCTACCCAAAAGTGATTCTAGTTCAATACTATTCAACGTTGTTTCTAGTAACATCACACAATCTGAGTTCATATGATCAAGATTTGTCAAGGGCATTACATCCCCTAACATTCCAAGATATCAACTTCATAGCCGTTTGGGAATGGGAATCACTTCCCAGATCTAAGTTGTTTTTGGCCCTTAACACTCTTGACCAATTCCAATTTTATTTTGATGGTTTTAGGACCTCTTTATTTTTTTTCTCCAATCTTGGCTAATTCATTCAAGGAGGCGGATTGACTTATGGTCGTCTTGTCCAGGAATACTCAAGGAAATATTGAACCAAAAGACTCCATGCCTTCTCACTTGGAGTATCCACACCATATTTACTTGGGGAGACAAGAATTTCTTTCATTTCCAGAAGGGCAAAACCAGCTAAACACTCCATGGAAACCTCACACCCAACAAACAATCCTTTGACAACATGAATCTACTCCAACCCTAAGTCAAGAGGGGAGAAAGAGAACCTGCAACCCTCAAAATCACCCCTCGTCATATCAGCCCCATCACCACTCCAAAGAAACTTTGCACCTTTGCAAACTTGGAGGGCTTTCTAGCCCTTATGAAACCCCCACCAAACTCTTTTGACAAATGTCTAGGACCAGTCTCATGTTTAACTAAGGGACCCTTTGATGCACCTTAATAGAGGGTTCTGCTTTCTTGATATCCTTGTCAACCTCAAAAGTAGGTTTAGTTAACTCACTTGTGTAATCAACTGAAACAATACTTTCAGTATTACCCTCTCCAAGAAGGGAACTGACTTCTTTCAAATTATGATTCAAGAGGGGGTGGGGGGTGGGGGAGGGGTAGAAACCAAGTCCCCAGCCACACTGACGACTCTATTAATAGCTTGATCCTTCTCTAATTCCTTTCCCTTTTTGCCTTTAATACACTCATCGGTTGAATGACCCATATCTTTGCAAATCTAACAATTCCCAATCACCTCTTCTACTTCAATTTTTTGCTTCCATATACCTTTTGTCAAACACAACTCAATCTCATTGCCAAACTCATTCTCCTTTGGCAATGGAGGAAAAGGTTTCTAATAAATGTAGATCCTGGCATAAATGTTAAAATCCTTTTTCTCCATTGCTTCTTCTGCTTTAATGAACCTACCCAGTTTGTTACCAATCAACTTGAGAGTTTCAGGGTGTCAATATTCATTTGGAAGGTTATAAAACCGGATCCAAATGGGGACTTCATCAATAGTAGCCACTCGAGGGTCAAAGTTAGGGCACAAGTCTTTAATGAACAAACCCATACCCATGAGAAAGGGCCCATTATTTAGTATCCACTGCTTGTCCCGAGAATGTACGCAGATGACAAGATAAAACCCAGTGGGAAGAGTATTTAGTGTGACTTTTTTGCCTCAATAATCATCACACCACTTTTGAATCCTAACATAAGCAGGCCATTCCCCAACCCATTTCATAAAAAAGGCCCTATCCATCACTGTCTCAACAGCCTCACACCACTCCACATTTTCAAATTTTAAAGAGAGGGATTTGGAATTAGATGTTTCAATACTCACCTTGTGATTGACAGTTGGGACATCCCCATTCTTCAAGTGCCAAAACTTTCCTTCCCGGTTTTTGAAGCCACCTTAGTGGCCTCGAAAGAAATTTTGCGAAGCCCCAACAATTAGGAGGGGCGCTCCATCATTTGAAACCTTGACGATCAAAAGCCTCCATGTGTCTATTAAGATACTTTAACAAATCCTCCCAAACTCGAGCAAATGGACGCTATGATAGCCGCCCATGCGCAACAAAACTAGAGTTGTACTGAGACAATCAACCATACTAACCAGGTCGAAACCCTAGCTGTGATCGCTTCATCGCTCCCTTCCTCTGTAAGACTATGATCTCCTTCACTCTTACATCTATATTAGTCGTATTGTTACTTGTGCAACAATTCCTAAGATTTTGGTGTACATCTTACTTTGTAGCCCTCGCCTTCAAACAAAAATATTGTTTAATACATCATCATTATATTTCTAAACAAACAATTAAATATATATACATATTTGTACACATATATATTTTTCTTTCAAGAAGATGACTACTTTGAAAATAGATGCTAACAAATATTATTTTTCTCTAATAAGTCAATTACATTATCATCGTAAATTTAGAGATGATTTTATTTTCCGGGTGAAAGAAAGTATGCAATCATGAAAAAACAATAAAGGTGGCATAGGATTGGGAGGTGACAATAGGTTTCTTCCCAAGGGGAGGAACATGGTTTGACACTCTTGGATCTTCATAAATATTCATCCTTGAGCCTTCATCTTTCACATTGGAGTTTCTCTCTTATGGGGGGACACATTGTCTCTTTTTTCTATCCTTTGAGGGGCATCTTGATTGTACCTATGTGATTGATTTAATACCTGGAGGAAAATCTGGATTCCTTCATGCTTAGTCACATGTACTCTATTTCAATTTTTTTTCTCTCTTTTGGAGAGAACTTTTCTCCCACTAGGTTTTTCTCCTTTTCTCCATTTATGAGAGTTGCATTGGTTTGTACATGGGTACCTAATCAGGCCTTTGTTGCTAGGACCCATCCATTCATGCTTGAATTTTGCATTAATCGTTATCTCTTTAGCTTATCCCTAAGTTAATTTTAAGGAGGGGTACTGGGGTAATTAGGACATCATATCTAATCATTTGATTAATTAGGTCCTTTAATTACTTTATTTACTTAAGCTAAACTTAGGCGATTTTTTCTTTTATTTAATTAGGCTAATAATAGCTTAAGTTGTCTCATTCGTTATGATTGTGATACTTGGCACTAGCTAATTTAATATTTCTTTTGGGTTTTTCATCTAGGGTTTCTTTCATTCTTTCATAAGGATTCATTCATTTATTGTAGTCACAATCTTTCTGTGCAATCAATATAAAATTCTCAGGTTGTGTTGAGTAAATTATTCCTGCTTGATCTTTCTTTATGACAAACAGTGTTCTTGTAGATGATTCTTGGCTTGTGAGGTTGAATCATCAACTTCTACAAACAATGTTATTTATATTAAGTGCTTGCATGACACCAATCTTTCTAGGTCTTCCTAGGATTGTTCTCTTTGGTTCCTAAAGAATGTTGCTATTCATAGTAAGTGGTTGCATGGCACCAACCTATTTGGGTTTTTTCTCAATTTATTCTCTTCGGTCTTCAAAAAACATTACTATTAATAGTATGAGATCTTATCAAAATTCGTTAACTTCTGATAACTTCAATTGGTTCAAGTAGTGTTACTATTTTGGGATAGTCAATGATTACATTAATAATGATATCTTGGTGACCTATGGTGTTTCGAGGATTTATTTAAATAATGTTAGAGCATTAGCCTTAAATTGTATAGTTGACTTAACATTATTTAAATTTAATAAAGTAACTTTATATTGGAGCCTAGGGAGCTATAAGGTTTTAAATTATTTAATAAAGTACATTTTAAATGTGAGCGCAAACATAGGTAGACATAATGAGTTGATAAAGTTAAATTAAAATTCTTACACAACCCTAATTAGGGTGTTGAACTTTGAGGTGTTATAAAAATGTATTTTGAAGCTTATTTGCAATATGTTGAAGATTACAGGAATGAAAAGAATCATTGAAAACTCAGGGTCGTCGGAGGAGGAAGATCACAGGAATGAAGAGATGGTAAATAAATGTAAAAAGGTGATGTTGAAAAAGAAAGAGGAGAAAGATGAAGAGGACTCCGAGACTACCAATAGCTCAATACATGTTTCTGACTCTGGCAATGATGGTCCTATTAATCTTACCCAGGAAATGATGTCAGACGAGGTGGAAGAGACTATATGGAACTCACCAGGGACGTATAGAATGGATCAATTGGGGACTTGTATGAAATGTGGGGATTTGGAAGTGGAGTTGAAAACAATCAATGGGAGATTGACCGAGATGGAAAGAAAAATGGTTAGCCTCTCCAGGTTTATTTTGAGAGTGATGCATAGCTTGACCACCACTTTGTGCCTCGTTCAACTTACTGGACAAAATGACAAAGAGGATGTGAACTGCAAGGAACTCTTCAAGTTCTTGATTGAAGACTAGTCAAAATATGCTGCAGCAGGCAGTATGCAAGATTGGAAAGAATCGCTAAGGATATGATCCCTTATGTTTTCTCTTTTACCGCTTTATGCCAGACTTGGCTTGACTTGAAAGAATCTAGTTTATGGTTTACTTTAGTAGTTTGGTTAAATTTTCTAAGATTGGTTTTCCGAGTGTTTTTTATATTAAGTATGCTAATATGTTGTAGTAGTGTTGGTGTTGTGGGTGCTAGTTTGGGAATCTCTAAGATTGGGTTTATTTCTGTTGTAAGTGTTGATATGGTTTAGTTTTGATTCTAGTAGTTTGCGATTAATGTGATGTTAACATGCTGCTACTAGTTTATGGTTGGCTGCACACCCTCTGGGTTGTTGTTTTTTTGGGACAACACCCATGTTTTGATGCTATTAATATCAAAAACATGTTGAAGATTATTCATTTTTTTACTCTATGATAGAGAAAACCCTATTTGGTTCTAAAGATGGTTCATCTAACCCTTTGGAGGATGAAAAACCCTCTTTTAGAAATTAGTTTTGATTGTGGAAGATCTACCATAGCCAGGATATGTTAGAGATACCAATCAAGTCTTTCACAATGTATTCAAAGATTTGTAGTTATCATTCGTGGTGTTTTCTTTTAGTGACAACTTAGCAAGGTTTAGAAGAAATTGCTTAATCTTTGGAAGGATTTAGAGGAAACAATTGATATTATTTCCTTTGTGTGGGTTTACCTCAAATTTGGCGTGGGATTTTTATCTTAAATTCAAGGCTTGGGTTTTTTCACAGTCGAATTTTCTTCATTTGATGACTGCAATATTGCTTTGGGACATTTGTGGGTTTGGGAGAGCATTCTCTTGCAATTAAACCTTGGAATCCCTCTTTCAATCCCCTCATTGAACCACGTTGTGCATCCAGTTTTGGGATGATACCACTTATGAGGTCATCGACAACTCTATTGGTTGTTTTTTAAAGTTGGATGATTCTACTTCACACTTGGGTCCTTCCATCATTTCTCATATTCTTGTTGACATTGACATCTCAAAACCTCTCCCTGGGGATGTGGTTCTGATGGTCAAGGACAACCCTTGGACACAATCATTGGATTATGAGGGCCTCCCCTTTCGTAACCATAATTGCTTCACTACCAACCACCTAGCCTTGGATTTCTCTTAGTCACATAGGGAAGGTTCTCTTACAAAGTGGAAAGATGCAAATGATGAACACTTAATGGTTTAGGTTACCTTTATGGTGGGTGTTGGCTTGGAGACTTTTGAGCATTGTGTTTTGAGTGGGACCTCGTTGTGTCCAGTTGTCCCTTCTGCAATTCCTATTGTTCCTAATTAGTCTTTGGGCACAAAGGCTCTTCCTCTTAGCTACAATCTTCTCTTGCAATTGTTGATGCAACTAGTAATATTGTTGTTCCCCTTTGGTGGTTGTTGATCCTCCACTTGGAGAATCACCTCTTGTTTCTCCAAGTATGAGTATAATGGATGATAGTATTGTGTGGATGATAGTTCGTTTAAAAAGGAAAGACCCTTCTCCTTATCCGCTTGCTCTTTTAGGTTCGTGAAAGATAATTACTTTTCTAGGGTTGGGACCCTTGTTTCTCACCAGTTCCTATCTCTTCTTCTCCTCTTTGTCAATTTCACCTCTTGTGAGATTCATTCTTTTTGCCTTGATGGTTGTCTTGTAATGGGTTTGGGCCATTCCTGTGCTAATCTAATCAAAACATTATTTCCTTTGGCATGACATGGTTTAAATAATCAACAAAGGACAAATCTGCTATTTATTCCTCTTAAGGTGGATGCAAGGCTTTAAGGTCCTGAAGGGTTTCTACTCATTGAATGGGGAATTTTTATGTGGTGTTGTGGGAGTGTTGGAAGAATTAAGGTACTTCACGAGGATTAGCATAAGGCTTAGAAGATCAATAGACAAGTGTACTGAGGACATTACCAATTATTCTCTATCATCTTGATCTTTATGTTGGTCAAACCTTAGGCCTTAGCTAGGTGTGAATTAGAAGTTAGATTTAGGGAATGTGGGATTCAAATCTAAACAACAATGTTATGGAAGTGAATTAAATCATAAAAGAGATTCATGGAGGAAGCTTGAGCTGATTTCTTAAGTCCTAGTGGAATAATACACCAAACCCTAATATATTGTAATGTGTGTGTGTGTGTGTGTGTGTGTGTGTGTGTGATGGTTAATGAATGAAATCAGTTTTGGTGCCATTTGTTTGACAAATTACCTTCATAGCTAAGTGAGTGAAAGAAGTACAAAATTTTTAGTAGGTTACAATAAATGTTTATTATCACCGATTCACACCTGAATGCATTACTTAGATTTACATTTTCTTCCTTATAAATGTGTTAGATATCCATTACATGAGCATGTAGGTATGCTAGTTGATAGTGATTCACAAAGTGAACCAGGTTCCATCCTGCATATTGCCGCATACTACTAGACCCTTTGTGTTGGGTCAAGCTTCTTCAATGGAGTAGCACAAGAAAACTAAAGCGTCATGGTAGGTTGGATATGTAGAATATTTTTTCATTATATGTAAACAAAACAATTATGGAAGTGTTGGACCCTTTGACTCAAAGTAACCATTATATTTATTGTATTGATCAAATTTCATACTTTGGTAAGAGTGATTAATTGGGTAGTTGTTACATGCCTTGTCATATAATCACTTACCAAGGTACTAAAAAGAATGGTAACAAAAGGTTGTAACTATTGAAATGATTGATGAGAGTTCAAGGAGCACTTGCCCAACTAGCAATCACCCAAAAAAGGAACATTAAGACCATTTCCAATTCTCCATTGGAGCCATTTAATATGAGACTTTTAGGTTTCACAACATTGTTCCAAATGATGAAACCTTTGGAAATGCCATCAATAATTACGAGGAAAATAACATCCCTCAAGTATTTAGCTCTCATAATATAAACACATTAATTACCCTCCATCAATAGACCCCAAGCAAACTTAGCCAATAAGGTATTCTTATATAAGTGAATCTTCCTAAGCTCTAACCCACCCTCTCCTTTAAGCCTAGAGACTTTGTCGTAGCTGATAAGAGCAAATCTCTTTCTCTTCAACATTAGACTAGAGGAATCTTCTATAATCGTATTCCAATAGAAAGGTTGGACCTTGATTGAGAAAGGAAATCCCAAGTAGGTTACCAACAATTGAGCATAAACACAATTCAAAATCAAAGCAATCTTTTGTTGCAAAGATTTATTTATTGAAAAATACAAGCTTTTTTTTTCTCATAATCAATAAGTTGTCCCAAAAGTGATAACATACTTATCCAAAATGTTCTTCAAATTTTCGCCTCAATGAAAAAGGACTTGCCAAAAAGATGGTGTTGTCCATAAATTATTGGAGAGAAGAGGAGGCCGATGAAGAAGTTGCTTTAATTCCCTAGAGAACACTATTCATGGTCATTTAAGAGATATTTTTACCAAGAACTTTTGCCACCACAATCATAGGTATTAGAGCCATCCAACTTTAGTATCATACCTTCCTTATAACTTTTATTTCTATACACTAATGAATTTCATAAGTAATGACAACCACATTAAAAAAAATTATGCTAGGTCCAAATCCTTTCTAGTTATGAGAAATCAACTAAGATATTAAAAGTTATTATTGAATGGCTTAAATTAGAAGTATCAACTTTAATTCTTTCATGAATTGATTAATTTTAATTGGAATTTCATGAAAATTTCAATGAAATATGTGCACCCATTACTAAAACAACTAGGCAAGATAAGGAAGAATTAAGTGAACTATTGCAGGTAGAAAAACTTTTCAATAACTTAAAAAAGTTATTGAACTTATGTTAGTTTTATCAATTTTGATAAGTTATTTCAAATAAATTGAGATGCAGATTAGATTGCAATTGGAGTTGTTTTCAATCAAGAATGGAGACTTACTACTACCAACACTATTTAAATAAATAATCAATGTAAGTTGAATAAAAAACATGTAGAATGGATTGAATTTTTACAAATTTGAACATGTGTTAAAACAAAGAAATGGTAAACCCAATAGGGTTGCTGATGTATTGAGGAAAAGACATAATTTGTTGATGAAAATAAGAATTCAAACTTTTTTTTTTTATGAAATTAACAATTATTTTACTAAGGCATGAAAGGGATGTAAGATACCAATAAATGGAGATAAAACTAGATAGTTAGATTACTTGATTCAAGGTGATGTTTAAAAGAACCAATTTATGTATTCTTATGAGTTATATAAGAGAATTTTATAATAAAAATAAGAAAAACAATATTAGTGGATTAATAAGTTGTTTTGGAATTGACAAATTAATGGCATTGGTAGGAGAATATTATTTTTAGCTACAAATGCATAAAAAAATGGAAAGGTGTGCAAAATCGCAAAATTTACTAATTTGTTAGAGCAGTAGTTTAAATGTTGGATTCTATAAACCATTAATGATTCTAGAAAATGCTTAGGAGAGCATTGGTATAAATGTTGTGCTATGATTATCAAGAACAAAAGCCATGGTTGTATTTCTATAGTTCTTGACAAAAAATTCAAGGTGACATCATTCCATTGCTTGTTAAAAAAACTAATGATGAAATACACATTGCTAATTCATTTTTCAACGAAATTGTAAGATTGGAGGGATTTTCTAGGAGTATTATATCAAACAAGAATGCAAAATTTGTTGGCAATTTAGGGCATTGTAAATAATTAAAGTTTAGTTCAACATATCCACAAAGAGGTGACCAAATAGACATTGCGAATCGGAGTTTGAGAAACTTGTTAAAATGTCTATCAAGGCAAAGGACAAGAAATTGGTCCTTATCTAATTGCAAACTGAAATTGCATACAATAATTTAATAAACAAAAGTATGGGTAAAATACTATTAGAAATCATAAACACACAAAATCCAAAAATTGTTTAAAAGAAATATATGTTCCCAAACCACAAGAAGAGTCATAGATATGAAGATTATATAGAACATGAAATAAATTTACATCAAGAAGTAATGCAATCAGAATAGATGAACTACAAGTATACATACCATACACACCTAGAAAGGGGACGTAAGGAGTACAAAATACAATATAAATGATGGTTTAATTGAGGCAACAATGATGAAAAAATAAATTTGGTCCTATTAAAATTGTATAAGAAATTGATTCAAGAATGCACACGAGACAAAATCACTATAAGATCTTAGTATATTACCAGTATTTAACTTTACAAATTTAAATGAATATTATAAGGATAACTCGAAGATCACATGATAGAGATTGATTGGTGAAAAAGGTGCTTGAATAGAAAAGATAAAACAAAGAGATACTTGATATAAGGATAGGAAGGAGCAAAAGAAACAATACATATGAAAAATATTTGGTGAAGTGGAAGGATACACTAATAAAAAACCCTACAATGATGTCCTAATAAATTTTACCAAATTGATCTTCCTCTGGCTCAAAGAATTAAATGAAAGTGAAAGGCTCACTTTTCAAATTAGTTGACTTGTCAAATGCAAGATCATTTAGAGTGTAAAAGCAATATTGCATCAACCAAAAATATGTTTTTTGGTCGTTTGTTTTGCAAACTTTTGTAATTTCACAAATGTTGTGGGGTAGTGTGCATCAAGTTTGCAAAATCACAACTTACTACACTTGTGTTTATTGGTTAAAGTTTCATATTTGTAATAACAAGCACAATTGACATTTAGTAAGCTATGTGACTAGTTTTCAAAATATTGAATTATAATTGAGAACATAACTCCTATAAAACATTCTACTTGTACCATCTAATTTTCACTCGTAGATTTTTCATTATATGTCAAGAGCTTGTTTGAACCACATAACAAGTATTTGAAACTTGTATTAATTACTAATAGTACCTTATTTATTCTAGATCCTATGAATGACCTGTTGAGACATGGACCAGCTAGGACTCGAACCTAGGACCTTCCATATGTTGTTGGAGTGCTCTACCACTGAGCTACTGGCCCCTCTTGGACCAGTCCATCGTCAGTCCGGGTGTGGCTTATTTCCAACACCAACACCCCCCCTTAAGCCACACCTCTCGTGTGCTTGGGGCTCCTAGCCTGAACCTGGCTCTGATACCATGTAAATATTATTGCAATTTCAATTTAATGAACAAGTTATATAGTGTATTTCTTATTTTGGTATTATTACTATGACAATAATATTATCGTATTTCTTTTCTGTAGGTTTGAAGGATGAACATGTATCGATTTCAATGTCATTCCTTTTCTTTTGAATGATGTATATATATCAAGGCAGTCACGATCAAGTGGCACCTTGATCGGACATGTCCGACCAAGATGTCACTTGGTCGTGACTATCTACTGATTCACTTCGGTGTTTATCATAACAGTTCGGTGTCATTTGCATATGTTAATAGTTCAATATAAACACACCTGATAATGAATCGGTGTCAAGGCAGAGTATGATATAAACACACCCGATAATGAATCGGTGTCAAGGCAGAGTATGATATAAGCACACCCGATAATGAATCGATGTCTAAGTAAACAATAACAATAACTAATAGCATTATATGCTATCGAGTTAATACCCCAATAGTATATTAATGTTGATTCATAAATGAATCGACATTAATATGCTATCGGGTTACAGCCCAATAGCATTAGATCGACGCTTAACATAGTTAAGGAGGTCGTCGATATAATCCATCTTTATCCATTATCAAGATCAAAGTTACAGTTTGATAAACATATTTAGTTCAGATAATCTAATAGCATAGATGAGTAAAACAAAATAGAATAGAGGAGATTAATGAGTTAGGAAAATCTTATCTTGCAGAAGCTACTAATGCATTAACATGACCATGTAAAAAACTACATTAAATTTCGAGATTCCTACCTTAAGGTAAATCATAGGTGATGACTCTACACAATACATAAGGTGATACACCATGTTCCAAGGCAAGTTGAGCATGCAATCATTTGATTTTGAGGCCTTTAGTTCTTATCACATGCACCTTTATTTGAGTACTATAATTTCAATATGCAGACATCATTTCTACATCTATATGAACGAAATTCAATATCATTTTGACAAAAATTGGTAGCAGCAAGAAAGAATTAGAGACAAGAAAGGGTCAACTCTAATTGGAGAAAGTGTTCTTAATACATTTCATTTTAATCAAAAGGCTATTTCTAGCTTGTATCAAGCTCATGAAGATATTCTGATTTGAATGAATAAAAATTCAATTCTTCATATGAAATTTTGCCTTCCCATTGTGTACTAGGTTTGAGTGTTTCATTTTGCTACAAGCTTTATAGTCCTTAGTTGGATCCTCTAGCCTTGACTAGGTCAACTTCAAAGTAAGGTAATTGAGAGGACTCTATAATAGATCATGGAAGAGGGTGCTGAAAGTAATAGTTAGAAATACATTACGATTAGATGTGAGATACATTTGTTGTACTCCATAGTTTTACCGTCATCAAATATGGAGATTTTGATGATCCCAACAAAGCAAAGATCTATGAGTGCATTGGTTGTGTGTTTGCCTAAAAGAAGACATAAATCAAAGAGAACCCACCCTACAATTCAACTATAAGCATATTTAGTCATTCTATGTGGAGGCATGAGAAGTTAAACACATCCTTACATATGGTTATATATTTTAGTACTCTAAAATGATTCATGAAGAGGCTTGATAGCGTTGATCCATCAACGTCAAAAATATTGACAAGAGCTTAAGAAGGTCCTTATTGAAACATAGAATGTAGAGAAATCCAGAGTTATTTGAGTTGAGTTAATCAAATTTGTTGAACCCAATGGTGTCAAGCATTTGATAAAAATAGAGAAACAAACTATGACAAAAAAAAAGATAATCATTGATGGGTATATATTGGCTTTCATCATTGTTACATACTCCATCTACAACCTTTATGAGTTTATGTTTACAACGAAATTGAATTGTAAAAAGGATACAAAACTAATAAATGCCAAGATCTAAAAAAGCAGGCTTTTTGTGCTCAGAATTGTTTCAAGATTTTTTATTAAGAAGGAAATGAATAAGATAAACTTGAAAGATTCTCCTAGTACCTGCCTTTATAAGTCCCATACAAAAGCATAAGGACAACCTACATGAAATTTAACACTATTATTCCAATCAGGACTAGACTTACGAACTGGAGAGCTTGACAAAGGCCACGATAATTGGTCTATTCATTCTAAAATTGACAATCTCTCCCCATCTTTTTACAAAGACCTATGTTGATTGCTGGAGAACAAATTACAAAACTGCATTTAAACAATGCAGGGAATTATATGCATTATGATCTAAGTACATGACGATGGTATTCCCCAAGAGCCCATATTGGGAAAATATTACGGTAAGCAGAATATGAGATCATACAGTTTCTATTGAAAACGCCCATAATTTCCTGCAAGTAGTAAAGATGCGATAGTTAAGATTAGAAATAAAGAAACATTTTAAAACTTTGACATTATTTCAGTGACATATCAAGCCATTATCACCAAGGAAACTCATCAGAAAACCTTAGATTTATAAATAGTAATGCTAAGCACGTGGCAACATGATAACCTAAGTTGCTGAATCATGAGGTTTTTAGGGCGGTTCCGGGTACGAAACGTACCACGAATCGGATTCTGAAAAGAATCTCCTATGGGTACATCCGGGGTTTGCGTTTTTAGATGCCGAAATGTTTAGTAATTCTAGTTTGATCTTTTTGATATTCTTAAGACCTACAGTGCTGATTAGTGAACTCGGAACTTATCTATCATGAGATTCTAGTTTGATCTTTTTGATATTTAAAACTGAATTTAAATTAGTATGTTATGTTTCAAAGTTTGCAATTTGTAATGGTTTTGTTTAGCACATGTATTGGTATATGGCATTCTAATCTTAATTCTCTCTCTCTCTCCCTATATATATATATAAAAACGTACTGAAAACGTACCCAACCCCCAAAACAATTTCTACCGTACCAGTGTTTCGTACCTGCATACCCGTTCCAGTTCCCGCACCCGATTCGGCAACTTAGATAATAACTGAATACTTAAGCTTCCCATTATTAATGATCGCTATTAGAACTGCTGTATGAATTAGATAAAGGTGAGGTTGAGTTTTAATTGAAGCAATGCGCATAAATATGAGTTCATTGTATCTTCTCATATACAGACATTGTTCCTGTTGTCATTGTGAAATGTATAGTCAAATCATTGACAAACCTAAGCGTATCCTTAAAAGCTCATAATGATGTAATTTAGACTTTAGCTAATTCATACAGCAGTTCTAATAGTGATCATTAATAATTTACAATTCACTCTTTCTTTTGAAGATATTTCAATTAGTATGCCCTTCAGAATATCTAGAGTAATAAAATATGTGAACTTCAAGCACTACTTTTGCAGTTTTAAAGCCTATGAAAATTGATTACTGCTAGATGCTAAGAAAACACCCACAGGGTGTTTGAATGAAAATATTTGTTTAAATTCTTTTTTTTCTGTTTAAAAGCATCTTTGAGTCCTCCCCAAATTATAATATAATATTATAGCATAAGAAAATTTCAATCAATCACATGTTTATGGCAGAAATCGAGGAAAAACATCTTTTCTGTTAAACTGCTGATCAAACCAATCTAAACATATTGAGATGGGAGTGTTGCTTCTTGCTCACTATAATTTTCTAAACTAAAACAACAAAACATGTTTACTTAAAAATTACAGGGCATTAACTTGTTAAACTAATGAGTAAATTTTGAGGTAGCCTACAAAGATCCACTGTTTGTTTGTTTTTTGGTGTCTATATCTAGAGTTTTATGTTATAATGACTACAACAACCATGTTGACACCCTTTTGTCAAAAAAAAGCTTCATAGAAAATCCGAAGATGTCACAATCCATAAGAGATTCCCTATGTCGGTCTAAGGTCAGCCTTTGAATCATTCTCAGTGTCATCGGTTCATTTTTTGAGAAGGAAAAGTATGCGGTATGATTACATGCTTAGACCTTATTCCGTGTTCACATACACCACTCAAATTAATAACCATGTGAACGATCTTTCTAATCAAAACTTCCAAATACTTAAGTTGAGTCATGAAGACAAAATGCACATTCCTTAAGCCTATAATCCATTTAGCTTTTCTTTCAGCAGGTCTAATTTGTTGTCATGTAGTGTTCAACCATCAAAATTTAATTTTTTTGAAATTTATTGCCAATTATGAAGATATTCTTGCCAATGCGAATAATGTAATTGCATATGCTTTTGAAACAGAGAGTTGGCATTCATTAACAAATTCTATACAAAGCTCGATGTTTATTTCATTGCTTAAAGATAAATACAAAATGAATGACTTGATTTCAATCATTAAAGGTACCTTGAATGGGCAGACTTTTTCAAAAAGCAGGTCTGAAAATAACCCTTATGTAATGTCAGTATACGAAAACCAACAATAAGTTGCACTCAGGAGTCAGGACTTGAAAAGCACCTTTTTCCAGGCAAGGAATGGACTCCATAACGATTTCCAGATCTGAGTTAGACTCCTTATTTGTTCTCAGAATTAAGTTAGCAGCCTTCCGACGTTGGAGCATACTTATTCTCAGTAAATCAATATTGGAATATAGCAGCTGACTGAGCCTTCAAAAAAACAGGACGTGTGAACTTCAAACACTTCTTTCTAACCACACTGCATTCCAACTCCTATCTCAACTCTGTCAAAACTTTCATAGCTCAACAAGCCCAGAAGGATTCACAAATCAATTCTCAAACCACAAAATAATTTTCAGAACTTTATGTAATCCCCAGAAATATATTTCTCCCAGCAGGGGCGATGTAATCTTTTGGCTTCAAACTGCTAAGAAAACCTCCACACCTCTTCTTTTTTTATCTGCAAATGTCTGATTGTCTTAAGCATCCCAAATGGCTCGAGGAACAACACCCCAACCTTTGCACTCTTTGCCTTATTCAAAATATTCCATTTCCAACAATGGCAGCCAGCTGGGGGAGATCGACCAACAAAATAAATCTAAAACCCCTTGTAAAAATGTGATTCCTATCCAAAAAGAGGCACCCATAATATTATAACACATCTAAGCGATACCCAAATTGATACTGTCCATCCTTAAGCAAGTCAAGCCCAAAGGTGAGGTTTAACCTTCAAAAAACAGTACATCAAGAGCAATCTCAACCAAGATAACAAAATATGCTTCCAAACTCCACCAAAACATCAACCCAGCTTGCAAATCATTACTTCTGAGAAGATACAGACAACCATCAACACATACATAAAGCTCGAACCTTCCAAAACAAGAAGAAACACTCAAGCAAACTCCACATTATTGCAAATCAAAAGGCAGAAAAATTTCATTATATCAAACCCCTGATATCAAAAATTCTTCAACAAAACCCTGCACAGTGAAATTAAGCTTAGCCCTTGAATGGAAACTAACAGAAAATCATCCTGGAGAGGTCTTCCACTCCCGAAGATGTTGTCCTCAATGGAGAAATCAGTCCTCCAAGAGCTCTGCGATTACCATACCTGCAAAAATCTCACCAATTTCTCACACATCCCTCAGTGAAAAAGGAATCAACAAAGCTCCTTATTTCTCTTCTTTTCCTCTCACGCCAAAGATAGAAAAATCAATTAATTTTAGAAACCTGCTACTCCACGCCCATGAGAAATATAAATGTTTGTTGGTCCCACTGTAGATGTCAACATTGGAGGACTTACAAATAAGAATTCCTTGTAACTCCACGCCCATGACTTTATTGAAATATTTCACTTTTATAATAAGGGCACCACAAAATATAGTTAGATAAAATATTGCATTATTTCTTTAAATGCATTTAATTAATTAATATCTCATGGTTCCCCATCCATACGCATTAGCCTACGGGGAAAATAATAATAGCCTAACAACCACCAAAAAACTCCAACTTAGAGAGGGGGCATTACAGTCCTCCCTTCCCAAAATTGATTGTCCTCAAACAATTTCAATTCTGGATGCTGCAACACCTGCTCATTCTGCCACATAGCATCCTCAACCAGCAGGTTTTTTCACTTTACTAGGTATTCTCTAATAACCCTCCTCCTAAGAGTACTCTCTGGTGTCAATGATAGCTTCTAGGATAAGAATTAGTTTCCTTTCTTCATCCAATGGTGGCAACTCGGAAGAAGGAATTACGTTATGTCCCAATGCCTTCTAGAGGCGAGAAACGTGAAAAACATTATGCACCTTACTGTTTGTCCGTAACTCCAACTCAGAAGCCACTTCCCCAATCCTTTTGGACATACTAAATGGGCCATAAAACCGCGGCTTCAACTTCTTTGATCCACTCTTTTTGAGTGTGGACTTCCTATACGGCTGCAACTTTAGATAGACCATGTCACCAACTTCAAAAAGTCTTCTCAATAAGATGCTGATCTGCATATTGCTTTTGCTGATTTTGGGCCTATTTTAAATTTTCCTTCAAAGATCTCATGATGTCTTAAATCTGATGTAATAAATCTTTCGCATTAGGCACTCTATCACTCCCAAATAATAAATCCATGAAGCTAGGGGCCTCATAACAATACATGGCCATAAAGGGAGACATCTTAATTGACATGTGACATGTGGCATGTGGAGTTGTAACAATACTCACCAAGGTGAAGTCAACTTATCCATGCCTTCTGCTGCCTTGAAACATAATTCCGAAGGTATCCCTCCACCCACTTTTTAACAATTTCAGTCCCTCCTTCAGTCTGTGGGTGATAACAAGTGTTGAGAGTGAGTTTAGTCCCACTCAATCTGAAAATTTCCTGCCAAAACAAGCTTAAAATCTTGCTGTCCCTATCACTCGCTATGTTCCTAGGTAGCCCATGTAGTCTGAAAAGCTCTCTAAAAAGTAAATCTGCCACCGAAGCTGTTGTATACACTGCTGAAATAGCAAAAAAATGGGCAAATTTGGTTAACCTATCCACCAAAACATAGATGCAATCCTTCCCTTGCACCTTGGGCAACCCTGTGATAAAGTCCATTGAAACACTTTCCCATTTTTGATTGGGAATGGGCAGGGGCTGCAACCCACCAGCAGGATATGCATGCTTAAATTTGTTTAGTTGACATGTGAGACACTCCTGAACATATTTAAGGACTTCATTCTTAAGTCCCTTCCATGTAAACCTTTCCTGGATTTGCTTATATGTCTTGAAAAAGCCCAGGTGACCAGCCATGGGAGTACCATGAAAAGACCTTATAACTATCAACTTAAACTGAGAAGTGGGTAATAAAAATATTCTACCTTTATAAAGTTCATTATGAATTGTATACCTGTCATCCTGTGTAGTACCCTCCAGAATGCTAGAAGCTCAAGTATCCTTAGCATATTCTGTTGTAATTTGGTCCCTCTAATCTATTGTAAACTCAACTTCTCAACCATAGAGCATAAATGTGGTCTCTTAGAAAGTGCATCAGCTGCTATGTTTCTCTTCCCCTTGACATAAACAATGTCAAATGTGGGACACTCCTAAACATATTTAAGGACTTCATTCTTAAGTCCCTTCCATGTAAACCTTTCCTGGATTTGCTTATGTCTTGAAGAAACCCGGGTGACCAGCCATGGGAGTACCATGAAAAGACCTTATAACTATCAACTTAAACTGAGAAGTGGGTAATAAAAATATTCTACCTTTATAAAGCTCATTATGAACTATATACCTATCATCCTGTGTAGTACCCTCCAGAATGCTAGAAGCTCAAGTATCCTTAGCATATTCAGTTGTAATTTAATCCCTCCAATCTGCTATAATCTCAAGTTCTCAACCATAGAGCATAAATGTCGTCTCTTAGAAAGTGCATCAGCTGCTATGTTTCTCTTCCCCTTGACATAAACAATGTCAAAATTTTTGCTTACCTATTTCCGGTGCCTGTCATTTAAGTCTTACTATTTTAGAAAATACTTGAGGCTATTGTGATCAGTTTCGACAGTGAACTCCCATAAGATAAGGTCTGAACTTGGCCAATGCATGCATAATGGCCAATATCTCCTTGTCGTATATTGAATAACTTCTCTCTGCAACCCTCAATTTTCTACTCTCAAAAGCTATAGGATACTTATCTTGCATTAAAACAATACATATCCATTAACCTGAAGCATCACACTCAAGCTCAAAAGGCTTGGAAAAATAAGGAATGGCCAAAACAGGGCATTAACTAATGATTTGTTTGAACTGATTAAAGCATTGCTACGCTACAGTAGACCAAACAAAGGCCACCTTTTTGGTTAAATCAGTAAGTGGGGCAGCCTTTTGTGAGAATCCCTTCACAAACCTTCTATAGAACCCACATAGGCCAAAAAAACCCTTAAGTTGTGAAAGGTTTGTAGGAGGCCAATCAACTATTGCTCTATTTTTTCTTGGATCCGCACACACACCCTTAGAGCTGATTATGTGACCAACGTAAAGTAATTTTGTCAATCCAAACTCACACTTTGACTCCTTGGCAAATAGGGACTTGTTGTGCGATGCACATCCATCCCCGCCTCTGTGATAGGGACCCCCCTCTCCTGATTGCCCTGCAAGCATGTTCATTCTATTCAATAAAGAAATCGTTTGTTTCAGCCCCTGCTAAGCCCGATAGGAAGCCTGATAAGAATCCCGAAAAAGCCAATTACTAAAAATCAAAGCAAGTAATAAAAGTTTATATTTTTATTAAAGCGTCAAGAACAAAGTGCAAAAGGTGTTTGTTTCAAATCCCTTTCAAGTTCGATAGAAATGTCGAGGGAGCATCAAGGCCTTGTTTTTTGGAATGATGGGGAGTTGAAACCATTTTTGTTTGCTCATTTTTTGTCTCTGTCCAAGATGAGGATAACCTCGAGCTCGCATTTCATTTAGAGAAGAAACACAGTAAGCAAAGAAAGGTCGAAGCCTTCAGAACAGGTGAAATCGTACTTGTCTAATCCTCTCATTTTTGCCGAAAATAATCCCGTTAGAAATACCGAAAAACTTAGCACTTGAACCGCATTAATAAGAAATAGATATAAAGATTCGGGCATTTCATTTAAATAAAACCGTTTTTTTTTTGTATGTGATCACCGGCTTTCTGAAGCCAAAATGAACCCCGAACCCTGCCAACAGCCTGTTGACGTGTATTTTGTACACTATCAAACACAGAATAAAATACCTAAAGGTACCTTATCCTCTCTTGAGTAAAGCCTCTGATTGCTGAAGATATCGCAAAAAAGGATCAATCAGGATGACTTCAAGGTTCTTGTATGTAGGGTCTCTACGTGTGGATAAGCTCTCTGTGGTATGATGTGATTTGCTGGAATCACAAGGGGACTTACATTTGATGCTTGAACTTCTGATTTGCTTTGAATATTGCTGGAACACAGGATTTTCACTAGCTTAGATTTGAAAAAAGGAAAAAAGATGAGGGCGAGGAAAGGATCTAATCCTAACACTAAGAATGTAAGAGCAATGAATGATCTTTGATGAAATTCTAACTAAGTCTTGTTTTGACATCATAGGAACATCTCCACAAGGTTAGTGCGATCTTCGAAGGAAAGCTTTATGATGTTCAAATCATCACTGCAGGCATAGACACCATCAGGTTGATGCATATCGATGAAGAAGCGACAATTGAAGTTAAGCTTAAGCTGAATGATTCCAGTTGACTACGCAAGGCAAGTTTGCAATCAAAAAACTGCTAGTAGTATGGATATACGAATTTCACCATCAATCAAGCACATTTCTTCCACTCATCTAATCATAAAATCAAACATGAGAAATATAAAGACCATGCAAATTGTCGAATCGACCCATAAATTTCACCATTTCTTCAATGAAGTTACAAGTCTTTTACAACAACATCTTGGCAACAATCTTTGCCTTCTCTCTCTACTCTACTCTAATTGCTATTCTAATACTTCCAACTGCTTACTAACTATTCTAACCCTCTCTAATTTATTGCCTTTACAAAATGAAATGCCAGGGCTTATATAGTGCCCTCAATACAATTCGATGGTTTAGATCAATTTGAGATCAATGGCCAAGATTCAACAATGAAAACCCTAATTAGGGTTTGTTACAACCATTACATAACATTTAATGCTCGACCAATGATAAAATTGTATTGCTTGGACACATGTCCTCTCTGGAAAAATTGACCAATGGATAGCCGGGGTAGGTACATCGGAGTTTGTGCCACCTTCCATGAGTTAGGTACATTGAATCTGGAAATGCTGAGGTGGACCACACTGATTGGAGAAGTGATGACTAGGATGCCACCTCGTCTGACACTTGTAACTTGGTAGATATTCAACTTGATGTTGTTGAGAAGCTAGCTTTAATTAATTCATCTGGAACTATCTGCTTCTTCAACGAACCCTTTGCTTTGACTTCTTGTGTCCTTGATTTGCAGGATGATGATGTACCTCGCCTTGGAATGCTGGATTGGAAGAGGTTGCCCTTGTCCTTGCTTGATCGTCCCGGAGGAGACCGTCCTTGATCTGGCTTGATTTTCCTTGATGAGAGCCTTCCGACTTGTAGATCCTTCGAGTTTGGGAGTCACCATCTTGATACCTACACAACATTTCAAAATTAGTAATATATCTTGAAATCTAAAAATTAAACTTTAAAAGGAAGATTCAAGATTTTAATTTAGGAAACTTCATGATAAATCTTGAGTTATCATTTCCTAATTTAGGATTTTCAAAGCAAAATTTAAATCTTCAAAAATGGTGCCAAGGTGATTACGCCATACCTCCACTTGGGAATTAAATCTAAAAAATGATGCAAAAATAGGAGAATTCGCTAGGCAAAATGTAGATCAAGACTCCCTTTAGCAAAATGCGCCCCCTTTTGCTTGGAAAAGAACTCCACCTTCCACTAGCTTCTTCAAGATCTGGAAATTCGCCTTCAAATGTCTTCAAAATCTAGAAATTATCCTCCAATCTAGCAAGAAATACGCCTCTCCAATAGCCTTCAAGATGAATTTCGCCTTCCTTAGTCTCCACATTTTGTAGAAACTCGCTCCACTCCAGCTAGATTTCGCACTTCTTCTTTGCCCTTCCAAATCGCATTTGAAATGATGAGTGAATGATGGATTAAAATCACTCAACACACCTCTCTTATATAGGCGCTCACCATTTCATTATCCATAGGCCGACTTGGTAAAATAGAACCAAAAATAAACAAAATTAATAAAAGAAGAGGCCGACTTTATAAAAACATTAAATAATACCCCAAGCGCCCCAATTTTATTTTTAAATTAATAATAATTAATTTTAAATGCCTTTCTAATTAAAATTTCGATTTTTTAAAGGCATAAATTAATTATTAAATGTTTTGCACACTTATTAAATGTCAATTTAATTTCAAAAATATTTCAAGGTTTTATCGAAATTGGCATTTAATGTGATTTGAAGGATATTGGCGCCCAAGCATGGGAAAATAATAGATATCAACAAGATCGCTCTGGTCCCTTGGAGAGGGACAGGAGCGCCTATACCTTTTGGACCTCACACTTCTTGTTTTTTACGTCCAAGACCACATTTTTGACGTCCAAGATGGCATTTTTACTTAGAATTTCGAGTTCAATTTATTCGATCTTTGAAATGAGTGCACTTTAAAGCATTTTCGCCCTGGTCCCTTGGTGAGGGACAGGAGCGATTTCATCTTTTGTCCTTGGTCTTGACTTGGATTCGTCCGAATTTGGAGAGGAAGGTTAGCTAATGTGTTTTTCGCCCTGGTCCCTGGGAGAGGGACAGGAGCGATTTTGCATTTATAAGCTCACTTGTGTTTTGCTAGCTTCGAAAATTATCTTCAACGGATCGATTGCGTCTTCCTTCACCCACCTCAAACGCGAAACTTGCCTTCCTTTTGCCAAAAACTTGTCTTGAGGGAAAATCGCTCTGGTCCCTTGGAGAGGGACAGGAGCGCCCTGGCCTTTATGAGCTCATTTATGCCTTGTTAACTTTCAAAACTATCTTCAATGGGTTGATTACGTCCTCCTTCATGCCTTTGATGTCTCAATTTGTCCAAACAAGGTCAGGAATGACTCCACTAAGCTTTTTCGCTTTGGACCCTTGGTGAGGGACATGAGCGATTCGCCTTGGACCCTTGGAGAGGGACAGGAGCGAAATTCGCTCTGGATCCTCAGTGAAGGACAGGAGCGAAATTTGACTTTTCGAACTCTCTATCAGGATAATTTTTATGGAATATAACATTTAAGTGACATTTCCTTCTATCTTTCTTCTTTCTTATACTTTAAGTTATATTCCATATATACTTTCAGGATGTTTGAGAGTGGTTTCAGACCTCCAGGAGTTATATAGCAAAATCTAGTTTTTTGAGGTTTTTCAGTTTCCAGACTTAGTCAAATTTCAAGATCAGGACATTCCAGACTTAGCCAAATTTCAGGATCAGGACATTCAGACTTAGCCAAATTTCAGGATCAGGACTTTCAGACTTAGCCAAATTTCAGGATCAAGACTTCACTCCAGCAAGACCTGCTATCCTATTGATCTTCCCGACAGCACTCAAAATGCAAAGGCTTAACTAACAAAACCCTAAAAGACCAAAAAACAAACCCTAAAAAGCAAAAAAGCAAGGGTCCCCATTTGCAATGGGGCGATGTGTGAAAACGTCACAACACAGCCCCGTAAAAATGTTGAACGTTTAAAGAGCCAAAACCAAGATGTAAAGTTCATACTTTTTTCAAAAACAAAAGGTCTTATATCTCCTTAGAAACGACCAAAAAATACCACGAAAAATGTCGAGACAAGGTGAAAAGGTCAATAACAAGGTGATGTTTGAACGTTATGTTTAAGCGATGGGGACCGCATATGGCGGATGGCCCTAGGCAGGAAAATATTTTCAAAATGTTCACAGGTATTATGGCAGAATGCAGAGCAGGGATCGACAGAGGCAGGTGCAGAAATGGCAAGATAAGGGAAAGGTAGCAGGGAAGATTTATGGGACGTTGTCTGAACAATGTTTCAATGCCGGCATTCAACATAGGTTTTCAAAACCAGATTGGATAACATCCACTGGGCTGAAAAGATTGAACAGGGATAAACAGGAAGTATTTGATATTTGTGAAGAGGATAGGTCTTCGAAAGCATATTATCGGCAGCAGGAGAAATGTTCTAGATTTTTAGATCGCCTTTTTATTAATGATTTAGAGGAGTCCTCTTTGGATCAGGATTGCTTGACCACTCCGAATAATATTCCTCTTCACAATAGGAAGGGAGTTCATGGCTGGGCAGGATCCTTCAGCAATCACAAACCTTTTGTACTTACCTATCCAAACAATATACCTTTGGGAACTCCCTTTAAGCCAAATATTAAGAGTCACTACGAGGGTGGTCTTGATCCGATTGGTAATTAGAAGCTGAGGGGTTATTTTGTAGGAAAAAGCCATCATAATAGAGTTTTCTCTAAAGTTTGGAAGAATAAACAACCCTCTCATATGGCAGGGAATGAGGCTGTTTTTCCTTCTATTAAAGTGGATAGAGGTGAGGCTTAGTCCAGGGTGGATTCAAGCCAAGCTGGTAGGATGTTTAACATCTCTTTGCTGGAACACCTCTTGGAATCTCAAATTTCAAATTTGCCGAATCGAGCGAAGATTGGTAAGTTTTGGGGGTCTCCTCAATCTTCTAATTTATGTATTTGAGCTAAGAAACATTGGGATGGAGTGAAGGAGGTGTTTTTTGTGGATCATGGTTCACAATTCTTTATTGCTATTTTTTCTTCAAGAGAATGTAGGGATAAGATTCATAAACATAAGGGTTGGTTTTGCAATGGGTATGGTCTCTTCACTTTGGTATGGTCCCCAAATTTTAATCCTCAGAGTGCACAAATTCGGTACGCGCCCTTATGGGTATCCTTTCCAAGCATGTCTTTAGAATATAGGGATTTAGAGTTGATCGAGCTGTTTGGAAATCAATTGGGAATTTTTGTCAAGCATGATTACATCCAATTTGAAGGTCCACATCTTCCATTAAGGGTTTGTTTGTTATTGGATATTTCAAAACCATTCCCCAAGCATTTGGCAATCAATTCGAAGTTTGACAAATGGAATCAAACACTGATAGTGCAAGGCCCAAAAACGGTTGATTCTCGATCAAAATCTTTGGGTCATCTAACTTCTAATTGTCAAGGGCCTGATTGTCAAAATATTCGAGTTTGTGAGGAACTTTCTTCGGATGCTTTTCAGTGTTCGTTGTTTCCTCCATCAATTAGGGAAGAACCGCTGGGTAATTTAGCAATTGATTGGAAAGGAGCAAAGTTGCAAGATGTAATTGTTCAGGAGGACCGTTTGTGTCCAACAGATAATGGTCATGTTGTGTCCTTGTTTGAGAATGGATTTGACAAAGAAGTTGTTACAATACAGAATTGTTTTGATTCAACATATGCGATTAATTCAACAGGTGAAGGTGGTTTACAAAGGGATCTAGTTGTAAACAAACATATAGGCAAAATTTATGATGGGGTTGAGTTTTATTTTGGTGTTAGTTTACTGCCAAAGGAGTGATTGCATATTTTAGAGGTAACAAGTTCATTTCTAGGTATCCTGATAAGTGCATCGATTTTAGGACTGGGACAAAAAGTGTTATCAGTTCGTATCAAAATCATGTCTTGGTTCCAAAGTTTAAGCTCTCTTCGAAACATCTCTGTGGAGTATTCGGTTGCAGATTGGTATCAGCCTAGGTTGTTTTCTTCATCATTAGTATCTTCTTTGGATAAGAATAGAGAGTTCTTAATGCAGTTTAAATCTTCTCTGGCGAGTGATCAGGATCAGATTGTAGAAGAACAACTTCATAAAGCACGTTCCTTGTTTTTGGATGAGCTAATGGACCAAGAAGGTGGTTCTTTAGAGCTTGAAGACTTAAGTGTATTATATGACCAGATTGCAGAGCACAAGATTGGGTCTGTTTCTCATATTGGTACTTCTTTGCCTCACTTCTGTTTTGTCTAACTAGTGGATAAGGGACCTAGCATTGTTACTGGAAATAGTCAGAAAAATGATGAGGCAGACCAAAGGATTGCTTTGTTTAAAGATCAACTGGATGAGGGTTGTCAACAATCCCCTTTAGTTGTGTCTTCCATCTACCAAACAAGATCAAGAAAGGCAATAGAAGGTAGGAAGCCTAAAGGGAGAGTGGGTAGGCCACCGAAGAAGAAGAGAGTGGCAAAGAAGACTAAAGAGGAAGTAAAAGCAGGGATTCAAACCACGTTAGATGATAAGTTATGCCCTTGGAGAGTGGAAGACTCTCCAGGACAGCAACGAAAATTGTGACTTGGAATGTAACGCCACTAACAAAAGGCGCCTTATCAAGTCTCAAATAGAGAATTGTGGGGTTGATATTTTTTTAATTCAAGAAACAAAATTTTCAAAGATTTCTGAGACAACCATTTAAAGGTTGGAAAAATTGGAAGTATGTTTGGCCATTCTTTGGAGGGCAAATGTGGGGAAATTAGAAATTATTGTAGTGAAGGCAAACTTTAATCATGTTAAGGTTGGAACCTCTTTTGGATATTTTCATTTGATTTCAGTTTATGGTCCAACTTCAACAGCAGGGAAGAAAGCAGTTTGGGACAATCTTGCCTTGTCTTTATTGAATTACCCGGAGGATCCTTTTATCTTAGGGAGATATTTTAATGCAATTCTTTCTTCAAGAGACAAGTCAGGAGGTATTATACCACCTCCAAAGACCATGCAAGACTTTAATCACTTTGTGAGTTCCTATGCTTTAAGGGTTGTGTTCCATCAAATGGTTCTTTTACCTGGTCTAACAGAAGGCAAGGTTTTTTTCCATATTGCAGAGCGGTTAGACAGGTTTTTTGTGAATCCATTGCGGATTCTTGCATTTGGAGTTCCTATTACCAAAATTTTGCCATTAATGGGTTCTGATCATTTTTCTCTCCAAGTGGATGTTCTTTTGATAGCTACAGTGAAGAAGGGTGTTGCATCTTTTAAGTTTCAGCACATGATTTAGGGATGTGACTTTTTTGCCTAAATTGCAAGAATGGTGATTATCTGCTCCATTTGTTCACGGTTCAAGGATGTTCCAGTTTTGCAAGAAGTTACAATGGATCAAGACACGAGTTAAAGAACGGAATGCTTCAATTTTTAAGAATATTTTTCAGTCAAAGGATCAGATTGGCGAAAGTATTAGACTTCACAATGAGGACATTATCCAAAATGGTATAAATGGTATAAATATTGGCAAGAGAGGAGTTATTCTGGAAGCAAAAGTCTAGGGAGGTTTGGCTTCAAGAGGGGGATAGGAACACTAAGTTTTTTCATGCAGCTGTCAAAATGAAGAGAGAAACTAGATTTATTTCACAAATTAGAAATGGAGCAGGAGAGATTGTTTCGGATGTCAGAAAAATACAAGATGAAGTTGTGGCCTTTTTTTCCCTCTCTTTTTTCAAATACGGTGGTTGAGGATGATGATTTCAATAGGAAGACCTAAGACATTCTTCAGTATATACCTTCTTTGATTACAAATCAGGATAATTTGTTCCTTTGGAAACCTTTTTCTTTAGAGGAAATTAGGACTGCAATTTTCTCTATGCATCTTGATAAAGCTCCAGGACCAAATGGGTTTCCAGCTCTCTTTTTTCAAAAATGTTGGAGTTTTTGGATATAGATGTATGGAAGATGGTAGAAGAATCTAGAAAATATGGTAATATATTGAAGCAATTTAACACAACCCTCATTGTTCTTATCCCTAATATGTATAATCCATTATCCTTTGCAGATTTTAGACCACTCTCTTTGAGATTGGCTCACTTTATTCCAAGGATTATTTCTAAACAGCAAGGAGGTTTTGTACCAAGGAGAGAAACAGCTAAAGGGGCTCTTGTCGTCCATGAGATTATTCATTTGGTCATGCCTCAGAAGGAAGAAGCAATGACGGTTAAGCTTGATATGTTGAAGGCATATGATAGGGTCAATTGAAATTTTTTGCATCAAGTCCTCAAACTCGGTTTTTCTAAGTTATGGTGTAAATGGATTCTTTCCTGTTTGTCAGGGGCTAAATTTTCAGTTATGGTAAATGGTATCCCAGCATGTTTCTTTTCCTCTTCCCAAGGGGTGAGACAAGGAGATCCACTTTTGCCTTACCTTTTCATCATTATGGCAGAGGCACTAGTATAATGATATCAGCTCTACACGATTCTTCTTGCTGGAAGGGTTTATGTATTCCTCAAACACATTGTTTGGGGAGGCTTGTGTTAGGGAAGCAAAGGTGATCAAAAGAGCCTTGCAGCTATATAGTGATGTCTCAAGCCAAAAAGTGAGTGAAGCTAAGTCAAAACTCAAAAGTGTTTCTCTTTCATTGCTCATCGCTGCTTTCAAGTAAGTTGTTATCCACTCTTGGGTTTAAGAAAGCGACTTTACCTTGTAAGTATCTTGGAATTCCTATGTTCTCAGGTGTTAATAAAAGTTGTTATTGGTATTCCATAGTTTCATTGATTAAGAACAGGATAGCCTCGTGGAAAAATAATTGGTCATCATTAGCTGGGAGAATTCTGCTGATAAATGTGTTGGCTTCCACTCCACCTTCGATCAACTTTCCATGATCCACTCAACTCTAGACCCTTAAACCTCTATCCCGAGCCCCTATTTATAGTTCTCTTATGCCTCTCGCAATTCTCACACGCCCTCTAAGAGAGCAACAAATAGCCAATAGATGACCCTTCAACTTCCCCACGAGGCCACCTAAAGAAGTGTCTTTTCAATTTTACCAAGTGGATGCCTAAAAAGGTGTCTTTTCCAATTTTTATGTAGCCATTCAATAAACATTAGTGCATGACTCTTCCCCTTGTTCCCATGCCCAAAAAAGTACTTTTTATGATTTTAGCATCATAAATGATAGAAAACGGTGTCCCTTCTTGAAAATTACAATTGCCTTTACACATAGGCCACAAATATTGAATATTTTCAACCCCCTATGCCCCCTTGGATACTTTCCTAGGTATTTGGAGACCCATAGATGCTTGCATTTCTTATTCACCTAATCTTAACAAAAAAAAAATTAAAATTATTTTGGATGACGTATGATTGTCCTACACCCCCAAATGCTCCTGTATAAGACACCTTGGGTAGGAAATTTCTCTGACTTAGTCTTACAAAATGGAGTTGGATGGTAGAGCCACCTTTTCAGATTGCCAACAATATTCAGCGAACTCCCTCATTGCACAGGTACCTCCAAATGGTTCTTCTTTGTCCTCTTCTAACACCTAGCTGGAATAAGTATCCTCCTCTGACAACTCTTCTACACTCTTGTCTTCTTCGATGTGGAATTATCTCCACCATAACCCAACCTCCTCATTTCTGCAATCTTTTCTTTTCTCAGCACACTCCTCATCTCTCCCAACTTTTAGCAATGGCTTTTCCTTCTAGCCACGTTCCTCTTTACTCTCCCAACGCAGCTTCTCGTCTCTGATTTTTCACATAACTTAGCCTCTCCTCCCTTGGATGCAGCCTTTGATGATGTTAACGAGCGGAAATCAACAGCAGCACAGTTGGAGAAAGCGCTTGCAGGTTGCTCCAAAGAATTACGTAGGGAAGAGTGTAGGCAATAAGTTTGCCAAGAGGTGAGAAATAGAAGAAGAAATAGAAGAGTTTTGGAGGTGTGTTGGAGGTGTTTAAGGCAGCCATGAGAGCCGTAGGATGGAGAAAATATCTGACTTTAGATGAGGAGTGAAGCAAAGAAGTCCAAAGGCTTAAAGATTCAAAGACTTGTAGGCATGAAGTGTCTACACACATTATAAAATTTCTGAATTTTGTCTCTGTTTAAAATCTTTCATAGATGTTACTGTTCTTGAAGAATTTTACTATATGAATGTACATATGAAGGTTGAGATAAAGACAAGCTTCAGATTTTGTTATGATATTAAGGCTGCAAGATTGGGTAGGTTGATAAGACCCCCCAATCTTGATTGCGTCATGACTCCAATTTCATACTAATCACAAATCATCTACATAACCCGGGGATGCGTCCCCGGCCTAAAAACACTCGTCCTGATCTCGAGGACGTTTCGGGGACTTGGGGACGGCCAGTGGACCTTTTCCCCTTGTTCCCAATATGTATGTTTCATATCGGGCGATATTTGACTATATGATATATTTAAAACTTTAAAAGGGAACATATATCATTATAAATATTTCATCTCTTAAGTCTTACCATGTGATATAAATATTTCATCGCTCAAGTCTTACCATATGGGCGATAAAAACAATTATTTCAGCCGATAATCATTGAAGCAGAGCGATCAGGTTTTCTTCATTTTCAGCATATTTGACTAGTGATTGAGGGAGGGAGGCTTCGGATTTACTTCACTAGCTGCTGGCATCGTGGATTTAACTTATTGTGCGTGCTGGGTGAAAGAAATCATCACCTAGGTTAGCACTGTAGCGAATTCTTTTGGTCTTCAGGCCTGTTGTAACCATTTCACACATCGCCCCATCGCAAATGGGGACCCCCTCTTTTTGCTTGTTTTTCGTTCGTTTTTCGCTTTCGTTTTTAGGGTTTTGTTAGTTAGTTAGTTGTCTGGATTTAGGGCCAAGCCTTAGGGTTTTAAATTTTGCCTTTTCAAGCCAAAATCCAGTCACTTTTGAGAGCTTTTTGAGCTTCTTTCCTAGAATGCAAATTTTTGAATGCAATAAATTCGCCAAAATGGTCTAATTTTCAATTGGAATATTCATGCAGAGCTTAAACTTGTCTAAATGATGACCGTCAATGTGAATTTTTGTCTGATTGAATATTTTGACCAAATTTTGACTTTTTTGAAGTTTGATCCTGGGCATTGGAATTGATTTGTTTTTGCCTCGTGAAGTGTTAAAATGTGAAAAATCTTGTTATTTTGGCCTGTAGGAGCAAAATCGCTCCTGTCCCTCAGTGAAGGACGGGAGCTCATTTCCAAATATCTCATTGTCCTTGCAGAGTCCAGACGAAGTTTACGTTTGAAGTGATGGAGAACGACAAGATCTTTCATTTGAATATAAATTGAAGATTTTCATGAGCACAGAAAGGCCTCCAGGAAGAAAATCGCTCCTGTCCCTCAGTGAAGGACCGGAGCTACAATTCAAATTTCACCTTGTCCGTGCAAGATTTTGATGACTTAGCAATTGGAGGACGTCCGAAGGAAGATGCTTTGCCAAATGAATATAATTTGAGATGCAAAAAATGAAGGAAAATGACCTATATTGACTAAATCGCTCCTGTCCCTCTCCAAGGGACCAGGGCGAGGTACCTTGTAGCTCTCGTCCCTCTCCCAGGGACCAGAGCGATTTCCTCCATTTTGCAAAATCCAGACAAGGGTCAAGGCAAGTTTACGTTCAAAAACGAAGGAGAACATGAGATGAATGCATTGAATATAAATTGAAGATTTTTGGGACGTCCATACCAGTGTTAAATGCCTAGTTCGCTCCTGTCCCTCAGGAAGGGACCAGAGCGATTTTTGATATAATTACCTCTTTTGCAAAATTCCAAACAATGTCAAGGCATGGACGGATAGAGTAAAGAAGGACGAATCCGTTGAATATAAACTTAGCACATGGCAAGGTGAGATGAAATCCACAAGGGAAGGATCGCTCCTGTTCCTCTCCAAGGGACCAGGGCGATACAATGGTGAAGATACGTCCCTCTCAAGTTCAAGGTCGTCCCTCCAAGGTTCAAGGCCGATCCAAGCCAGGACAAAAGGTGGCGAGGACATTTCAAGGCGCTTTCATCATGCGTAAACACTTAAAGGACGTTAAAATGAAGAAATTGACACCCTATAACATAGATCGCTCCTGTCCCTCAGGAAGGGACCAGAGCGATAATAGATGTGTTGATCAATTCATGCAAAATTCGCGTAAGGACAATGTATTGCAATGTTCTGGAGGGTCCATGGTATGACAACAAGGTGATAAACAAGAGTTTTGAACGTCCAAACATCGCCAAATGGTGTAAAGGCCCCACATCGCTCCTGTCCTTTGGACAAGGACCAGGGCGATCCTATCAAAAGCGCTCATATTCCTCCAAAATCGAAGCAAGGCGAGGTTAAGCAAGACCAAGGACGGCGTTTGGAAAACATCACAATAAAGGATCGAAGGTCAAAAATGCATATTGAACGTGAAAAAATCAAGATCGCTCCTGTCCTTTGGACAAGGACCAGGGCGATCCTATCAAAACACTCGCGTCCCTTCAAAGATCAAGGCGAAATGGGGTTAGGAAGTGCAAAGGATAACGTTTGAAAGACATTGCAAAAGAGATTGAAGTTTAAAATCGCCAAGACCAAGGAAAACATGTGGATCGCTCCTGTCCCTCTCCAAGGGACAAGGGCGATGATCCTTATAACATCGAAGGTACCTTGCAAAAGCAAGTGGAAATAAGCGCAAAGGACACAAGCAATGATATTTCGAAGGTCAAAGATGCAAGGTGAACGCAAAAACATGGAGATCGCTCCTGTCCCTCTCCAAGGGACCAAGGCGATAATGGTCATGGGACGCACTTGCTCGCACAAGAGAGGCATTCAAATTCGAAGGACCACCAGATGATCGATTTGGGACGTGAAAATGAAGGAGTTGAACGTTAAAAACGCAAGAATCTAGACCAAAATCATGGAGATCGCTCCTGTCCCTCTCCAAGGGACCAGAGCGATGAGGTACGTCCCTTTCATTTTCATATTTTTGGCGCCAAATTAAACAATTCGAATTTCCTTAAATGCTAAATCGATTTAAAAATTGAAAATCTTATTTTTTATTGGCATTTATTATGGCGTAAACATTTATTAATTATTTTTGCCTTTATTAAAATCGAAATTTGCAAATAAAAAACGCAAGGCATTAATAATTAATTATTTAATCAATAAAAAATCGATTTCAAGCGCTCATATATGGAAGTCGGCCTTGTTATGTCATTGCAAATCATTTAAAAATCGTTTGAAATTGTTATATTTCATCAAGTCGGCCAAAGAGATAAATCGATGAGAGCGCTATATATAGGGGGGTGAAAACTATTATTTTCACATCATTATTTTACCTCTCTACATGCGAATTAAAGAAGACAAAGGAACGTGTTAAGTGTGTTCAAAGATAGTGCGAATATTATCCAAGGTGGTGCGAGTTTCATTCATCCAAGGGTGGCACGCTTAGCTATCAAAGGTGGTGCGATTCCAAACCAAAGGTGGTGCGAATTTGAAGATCACGCCTAAGGCGAATTTGCTAAAGACTTGGAGATTTATTTGTGCGAATTTGAAGATCCATTTGAAGATCACGCCTAAGGCGAATTTGCTAAAGATTTGGTGATTTATTTGTACGAAATTGAAGATCACATTCTATCCAGAGGTGGCGAAGTCAATCTTGAGGGGATCATATTGAAGATTATCTTTATACCTCAATTTTGCCTAGGCAAATTTTGTTTTTTGCATTCTAGAGTTAGCTCTCTATCGAGGTATGGCGATTTATTGTTATTGTTTTATTCATTCATCGTCATATTTCAAATTTTGATCCTTGAAAATCTCTTAGCTCAATCGTTATATTTTAGGACATGATAACTCTAGGGACTTATCATGAGGTTTCCTAAAATCTATCTCTCTTATCTGCGTTATTTATTGCAAAATCTATTTCTTATAATGAAATGTTGTGTAGGTATGGCGACCCCAAAGGCGGGAGCATCCACCAGTCGCTCGGCCCTCATGAAAGAAGATCAGAAGACTGAAGAAGTGGAAACCAAGATCGTGTCCAAGTGGAGCAACATTGGAGATACAAACTTGGGGAACTTTAGCACGAAGAAGTTCCGAGAGGTCCCGTACATCGGCAAGCCATCACCTGTCGCCCGGAGAATAATAGAAAGTGGCATCATTAAGGCGGCCGGTTTTCCTCCAGCCATTCAGTGTCACGAGTTGATGATCGAGTGTGCCCGTCATTACAATCCACAGTCCAGGACAATTGTGTCCAATGAGGGAAACATTTTGGCGTACCTTTCAGAGGAGGCCATAAGTGAAGCCTTCCATCTTCCAGAGCACAGGGACATGATATACAAGAGCATTGAAGGAGCCAGATCAGTGTACGATGATGATCCAGATGCTTGTCTAAGCATAATCAACAAGAACTGGCTACTCAAGAGTCGTCCCCGTCTGAGCAAAGTACCGAACACACCACACAGGATTGATTTCCAAGAGGAGTACAGAGATTTGATCACCATGCTCAACAGAGTCACAGGAGCACCTCATGCCTTCTATTTTGAGAAATGGATGTTTTACTTCATCCAGGTGATTGTTCAAGGGAAGGGTACAATACATTGGGCTAGGATAATTAGCCATTGCTTAGACGTACAGTTGAGAAGACTCAGGGCTACTAAGTCCTTCCACATGAGTTCATATGTCATCTATGCCTTAATCAGGAGCGTTGAGTACGCAGGACTACCTCACAGAGGAGTGATTGGAAGAGGACCCGGTGAGGTCAGAGTTTGCGAATCCTATACCTACTTGCATCATCCACCAGGGAAGAACTACAAGTTAATCAATGATACTTTCACGATGAACATCACAAGGACGTTGCAAGGAGGGATTCACAACAGATTATCTCAAGATGCCCAGGAATTAATCAAGAGGTACGGTGCTTGGTTCATTCAGTTTCCCAAGTTCACTTACATTAGAGTGTATGGATGTCCTTTACCCCCATACATGTTGCCGAGATACCCGACAGATAGGATTGTGTTACTTGAAGTAACAAGGCAGTTGGCAGCATATGTGAAGGCATTCAGACACCGACATCAGAATGGAGTTCAGGTACCTATTATTTTGGGTAATTCAGTTGAGGTATGTCCCAGTGTCTCAGCCATGGATGATGCAGAGAGGGAGTTAGCCTTGTATCCTTTTTCATCTTTTGCTTGGAGGAATAGTTTTGATCCTCATGGACATTTAGAGGAGACAGTCGGTAGAAGATTTAGACATGAGTACCAGATTGAAGATTTTATGATGAATCTCCTAGATGATCTCGAAGTGAAACGAAAGATACATTCTAGATTGCCTCTGGATTTCATCAGGAAATGTAAGATTTACAGAGTAGCCGACCAAGCTCAGGACAATGGCAGGCACATCCAATCTTCATATGATAGAGAAAGCAAGACAATAAGTTTGAATTGGAATGAGCCCGAGGCCGTGGATTTAGATGAATTGATGGCACCAGTCTTGTCTTGTACTCGCAGATGGGTAGATGTTCAGCATCAGAAGTTGAGAGAACAAGGCATAGCCATGTCTTTTACTTTGGAAGAGAAACCAGCCGAAGGTGGAGCCAGTATTAGTGAAGGCAATCCTAATCCTAGGAATTCAGGTGAAGGTAACCTTCGATGTGCCAGTGAGGGCAATCTCCATTCGAGAGGTTCAAAGAGAAAGGAAAGATCAGAAAAGAAAGAGTCTTCCAAGAAAAAGCAAGGTGCCAACAAAGATCAAACACCAGGTACTTCTTCCAGGCCAGAAGATAGAACAGTTCGAGTGGAAGAATCCATGGAATCGATGGTACAGAATGACAGGCAGGAGGAAGAACAGGCACAGCATGTTTCATCCGATGGATCTCTCCAAGACTATGATTTAGAAGAAGATATTGAAGTAACATCTCCTCCCAGACAAGAAGAAGTAGTACACAAAGAAATTCAAGTTCAAGAGACAAGATCAAATATCCCAGATTGGTTGAAGGAAAGATTGACTAAGGTGATCGTAATTGAGGACGAGGACAGTGCAATCGATCTAGAGAGCCTCGTTGGACGTTCACATGTGACAACAGAGAAGAAGAAGGCTACAAAGATGTCCAAGATGATTCGAGATGAGACTGGATCTAGAAAACTGCAGATAGCTACACCGGCGGCAGACAAATATGAGGGTGAGATCCTAGCAGAGGACTATCATATACAGACTATTGAGTTAGGACCATCCACAGCAGAGCAGACTTTAGATGATGCCACCGACACATTTGAGGCATTGAAGGATAAGTTTAGAGAAGAAGTAGAAAAGAATAGAAAGCTTGAGAGAGAGGTCGGTGCATGGAGAACATATTTCAGTCACATCAATGAACCTTTGGGACGTCAGGATCCAGTTAGATCGCCATTGCAGGCATTGCCCCTTCAATCAATCAATGAAGCAGAAAGATTCAGGAATATGGTCCAGCGTACATGTAATTGGATGGATAGATCTCACACGGTGGCCATTGAGTTTATTACAAGGATGTCGAAGATCACCCACCAGGCTATCCAAGTCCTTGAGATAATCCACAGACTGATGGCAACAGTAGCTGCATTTGCCCATACCAAAGACGTTGTCATTCCTGTCTTGAAAGTTATAAGACATACATCCAGAAGAATTTTAGCACAAGAGAAGATCTTGGAAGGCGATTCTCACAGTTTGTTTCAGTGGTCAACCTTACTCCATATAAAGAGTGTTCTCTTTGAGGACATCAGTGTTAGATGTGGTCAAGTTGAGGAGGTGATCAATCCGATCCAGGACAGAGTATTTGAGGTACTTCGTACCATTCTTGGCAGAAGGATCGAGGTCGAGACAGATGTGGATTTACAAGAGTTTGAGGATAGAATCACTATCATCTTTCGCAAGGACGCAGATGTTACAGATGAGCAGTATGATCAGATGTATGCCACCATGCTCCTGATTGATAGAACAAAGGAACTTGAACCTACTTGGGACACAGCTCTTCTAGATGCATTTGATCAGGTTATCCACTTAGAAGAGAGTATCAAGAATCTTCCCGAGATTCCAATCACAGAAATCGAAGGAATTGTGACAAAATTCATTGCATATGCTAAGAAGGAAAATTGGAAAGGGAATAAGATTCTAGATGAAAGGTTGTTACAGATGACATGACATCTTATTTCTCATTGGTTGATACCTCCTAGATTTTTGTGCCAAATTTAATATTTGGCTATGTATTTAATATTGTTCAGTAAAAAGGAGGTCATTTGTAACAAACCCTAATTAGGGTTTAGGTGTCATGATCTTGTCCGTTGATTTACTTTCAATCTGGACCTTTCATTGTAATTGGGGATGCTATTTATACCCCCATTTTCATTTCATTTGTAATAGAATAGTCAATAGAGAAATAGAGAATAGAGTTGAGAGATTAGAATTGTAAGCAATTTTTATTTTGTAGCAAGATTGAGTCTTGAAGAGAGAGGTTCAAGCAATTGTTGTATATGATGACTTGGAAATCAATAAAATATTGAAGATATGGTGTTTTGTTGCAAGTTTCTTAAGTTATCTTCATGGTTGTTGGATGTACTTGAATCACGCTCAATCAAAGTAGTTTGTTAATTTGAAAGGCTAAGTGTGAGGTTTGATATTTGGTAGGATTCGCTATCCAAACCACTAGCTTCTTGCTGATTGTAGGAACGCCTTGCGTGGTCGACTGGAAAACATTTTTGAGTCCTTAACCTTCAAGCATTTTCGCATCTAGGATATGTACCTTCGTAGTAGTGTCCTTGGTCTTTGATGCATTGAACACCATTATTACCTTAGAAGATCGCACTAGTTTCAGTTGAGTTGTTATCTTATGGCAAAATTGAAATTGGTTGAGTCTTGCCGAATCTCATTCATGCTAAGTCGTTCATAGGATTAGATTAGATTAGATTTACTCAAACCCTGTCCTTTTTCCTTTTTTTTTTTTTTTTTTGAAAGTTCCTTTTAGATTAGTAAAACCTTCGAACTATTGAATCCGTAAGAAGCGTTGAAGGAAACAGCAAATCACATCATACCACTAAAAAGCTTGTCCACACGTGGAGACCCCACTAAAAGAACCTTGGAGTCCACCTAACTGATCCTTTTTGCAGATCTTCAGCAGTTAGAGACTATTTTCTCAAGAGAGGATAAGATGCCTAATGGTATTTTATTCTGTGTATGATTGTGTACAAAATACACGTCAACAGAATTGGCGCTAGAAGGAGGGCTCTCTTCCGTTTCCAAAGTTCGAAGTCCGAAGATTTTGAAAAGAGAAAAATATTGCAAACATGATCATGAAGTACGATGGTGTTGCCGAATGAAGGACTGAATCAAGTGGTGCAACCCAATTTGCAAGTAGGCAATACCCAAGAAGACATCATTTCCCAATTGAATCAAGTAGCTTGGAACGCAAGGAGAAGCCAAGTCGAATATAACAGGGTCAGAATCATCTTAGAGCAAGAGGAAGATATAGCCGAAGAGCATCAAAGGATCATAGCTAGGAATCTTCGCAATCAAAGGAACGTACAATAATCCTTGCAAGACTTCACGCTGGATCGCATTGGTTCATTCTCGCCCGAGAAACATCAAAGGTTGTTGAGGTCCACACCAGGCATCAAAGATCTAAGTGAACTTCAGTTTACTTCCAAAGCAAAGCGAGTTAAGAGAGAGGACATTCCCAAAGAGTTCGAACTGAGATTGGAAGGATCTCCTGAGTCATCACAAGTTCTCCAAGAACAAGTCCAAGCGGCGATCCAATCTAGTATCCAAGCAATTTCACAAACAAAGAGCCAAGCTAGTTCATCAAGTTCAAGTTCAAGGAATACAATGGCTCATCGTGCTCCACCACCACCTCCTCCTCCTCATGTACTCAATGGTGCGACGTGGCTAGTCAACAATCCATCACCGTTGGAATTTGCAGTCTATCATGATATGCCAAAAAATCCAGAACACTTTTGTTCCAAGTTTAATGTTAGTGATTTCCATCGCACAGCAGAAGATCACATCAAGATGTTCGAGGACATTCTTCGTAACAGACAAATTGAATATGGAGATGTGGCATGTAGGCTTTTTCCCTACTCATTGGGAGAAGAGGCATACTTTTGGTTTATTCATTTGCCTACAGGGTCCATCAGGACTTGGGACGCGATGAAAGACGCATTCATTGCTAAATTTGGCATCCCAACTACGCCAGCGGAGTTATATAGACAGTTTGTTGAGGTTCGAAGGAGAGAGCATGAACCTATTACTTCCTTCAACGACAGATTTCACCGAGCATACACAATGCTACGTCCTCCTTATCTTATTGCAGATCCAAGGGAAATTTACTATGGAGCCTTAGATCATCTCACGGCCATGTTCGTAAGGACACACCCAACTCCGAATGATCTAAATGCGGCCTATACTAGAGCCATTGAAGTAAGTAAGCACATGGGACAAAACATCACTGGACCACTACTACATATGGGATCCGTCGCAGCACCTAACCAGATGCAAGCAGTTGGCACGGCTTTAGCCAACCAAACTCCAGTCATGAATCCAATCCCGCAAGCGACCTATCCAAATGTACAGCCGGCAAATCAGTTGGTCCTTCACCCAGGAGCTCCAATTTCTCAAGCCCCACCCGCTCAACCTGTGTACCTGCAAAATGCCACAAATTCGTCAAGGACACAAGAAGAGAAAGATGAAATGAAAGAACTGATTGAGCAAGTCAAGAAGTTATCAACTGAGGTCACCCATTTGAGGAACCAAAATAATCAACTCCAGAGCATGCAAAGGATCAATCACAACCAAAATTTCCAAGGGAATAATAATCAAGGATTCAGAAACAACTATCAAGGAAATAACAATCAAGGTTTCCAAAGAAGACCATGGAACACGGCTCCAAACAATGGAAATGTGGTGACGCCTTTGGACAATCCACCAAACACGCAAAGTCAAGAGAACCCCTCTTCGAGCAAAGTGTTTTTAGCCGAAGCAGCCTTGTCTAGTTGGTGCAGACTCCACAACACGAACCAACATTCCGAGTTGCAATGTCCTGAGTTTAAAATTGCGGCCGACATTTTCCAACAAGAGATGCGTACTACCAATCCACCTGAAAATCCTCCCACCACAGGGTACGAAATTGTTCCAACCACGCAGTATGGTCAAGCCATGATCGTTGAAGCCTGCAGATATTCACAAGAAGAAATTAGTCAAGTACAAAATGGGAAATTTCCTCCGGAATCGGCCAATGGACCAATGGTGCCACCAGGATCTCAGTTTCCGCCAGCATCTGCAAATGGACCTGTAGAGGATTCAGAATACTATTTCCCACCATTGAACGACAGTGTCCTAGTAGAAGGAATCAAGGAAGTGTTCCACCAATCGTCAGGAGGTGCAAACCAAAGAGTTTATCACAGGAATCAGAGAAATCCCGAACCATTAACAACATCGATTCCTCCAAACAATTTTTCGACTCCGCCGGATCCCCAAGCTAGTAACGTCCCTGAATATCCACAAAACACTCAAGAATACAAACAAAGAAATATTTCACCTCCCGTGGGAAATGAAATGAAAAGATTGGCCGCCTTGGTATTGGATGAACTCAAGAAAGTCAAGGTGAGTTTACCACTCTATGAGTTGCTCAAAGTGTCTGAAATTAAAGAGGCAGTGATCAATAGTTTAAGTGAACCTAGTGCAACAAGGTCAAATGTTCAAGCCACTATCAATGTGACTCAAAAGGAAGTTGATTCTCAAGAACAACCTGAGCAAAACGAGTGTATGGTCCAAACGATAACCTTCCCAGCTAAAAAGGAAGATATGTTGGAAGGAAAAGTATTACTCAAAAGAGGCGAAACCAAGAAAGCTCAGCCTACAGTCAAAGAGAACCTCACTACTAACTTGGTTCTGCCCGAGAAGGAAGTTACAATCAAGAAAGATGTGGTTAAAAAAGGAAAATCTGCAAACCAAGCCAGTCACTCAAAAGAGGAGAGCCCAGCGAAGGAAGATCACTCAAAGATCAATCAAATTAAACATCAAGAACCAAGTGAAGAAAATTCAGTGCCTTCTCAAGGAAAGGACGAACCGGCCCCGTTCCTACTATCAGTCAGAATATTTGGAAAATTATTACACAATTGCCTTTATGATTCCAGAGCCTCAAGCAATGTCATGCCCTTAGCCGTTTGTCAAAGACTTGGAATAACTCCCGCACCTACCAAGAGAAAAGTCACTCAGCTTGACAAGACAGAAGTTCCAGTCATGGGAGAATTGAACAACATTCATATGCAATTGGCCGCAGACCCAAGAGTCCAGAATTTTATAGATATATCAGTAGTGGATATTCCAGATTCATATGGAATGCTCCTGAGTCGAGATTGGTCCCGAAAATTGAATGGATATGTATCGACCGATTTCGCACACATGTGGCTACCATGGAGAGGAGTCCCGAACCAGATTAAAATTGATAGCACCCCAAGGTTGAGATTGATGATAACTGAGTATGGAGAGGACAATGAAGTCCTATTTTTAGAGTCCGACCTAGGAACATATAAACCAAAAGTAGAGGAGATCTTAATGATACAAGATATACGAGATGAAAATACCCAACAAGAGGTCATGGAGTCAACCGAGATCGTCATTGAAAGCGATCAAGGATCCGACCAAGAGGACGAAGGGATGTTTGAAAACTTCAGAAGGTTTGTACAAAGAAACATCCAGCAAAGTGTACAACTTGGCAATATAGCATCCGTCCGAGATCTGCTTCTTCCGAATTGGTGTAGAATCCACAATGCCGTCCACTCAGAATTATCTTGTGCTTTATGCCAGACCGCATTGGAACAAGTATACAAAAGGGTCCCACAGACACCAATTATAGAAGAAACTCAAGATTCAGAGAATGAAAGCCCTACAGACACCGAAAGTTCTGTGGAAGATGAAGTTTCGTCCGATACAATAAATGAAAGCTATGAAAGTCCAGAAACAGACAATCAAGAAAATCAAATATGGACCCTAAGGTTCGACGGATCTAAGTCCAAACAAGGATCCGGAGCTGGATATGAATTAATTAGTCCAAAAGGAGAAACATACCTTGCCGCTCACAGATTGCAGTTCCCTTGCACCAACAACGTAGCAGAGTATGAATCTTTGGTTCATGGATTACTGTTAGCCATCCAAAAGGGGGCAAAGATACTACAAGTATACGGAGACTCAGAAATCGCAATAAGACAAATCAGGAAGCAATATGTCTGCCATGACAAAAGGCTAACTAAGTATAGAAATCGAGTCTGGGATCTGATTGAAAGTTTTGATGCTTTCAATATCAATTCAATTTATAGACATCAGAATCAAGTGGCCAATTCACTTGCACAGGCCGCGAGCTCATTGATTCCATTAGCAATGGAAGGATTAAAGAAGTTTACCATCAAGTTAATATCAGTTCCTTCAGTCCCAGATAACATCACCAATTTCCAAGTTTTCGAAGACGACAAGCACATTCTAGACTTCCTAACTAGCACGGACGTCTTCTTAACACAGATCATAGATGAAGATGAAGTGGGTGAAGCTGAGTTCGATGCCGAAGGAGTCCTGAACTTAAAGACAAACACTATTCCGAAAGGAATGGTTGAATTAGAAAGGATTTTTGATCCTGACAAGTTGAAAGAAAAGAAGAATCACAGTGTAGAAGGCAATATGTGTGACGCAATCAATCTAGGTGACGAGACACAAGTTAAGAATGTTTTCATTGGAAAGTCCTGCACAGCAACTGAAAAAGATGGAATCCTAAAGAACATGAGGGACTTCCCAGATGTCATTGCATGGAGCTATGAAGATCTCAAGACCTACGACACTGCGATTATCACTCACACAATCCCGTTGAAACCAGGAAGCAAGCCATTCAGGCAAAGACAGAGACCCGTCAATCCTTTGTTGGAACCATTGATATACCAAGAAGTGAAGAAGTTACTCACTGCTAAAATCATCTTCCCAGTAAGACACTCGACGTGGGTCGCCAACCTGGTACCTGTTAGAAAGAAAAATGGAGAGATCAGATTGTGTGTTGATTTTAGAAATCTCAATAGAGCGTCAGAGAAAGATAACTATCCGCTTCCATCATTAGATGAAGTACTGCAGATCGTCAATGGATCGCAAATGATGTCCTTCCTAGACGGATATTCAGGATACAATCAAGTCCTAGTCGAACCTGAAGATCGAATAAAGACTGCTTTCACCACCAAATGGGGAACATTTGCCTATAAGAGAATGCCTTTTGGACTCATAAACGCCGGGGCCACATTCCAGAGAGCTATGGATATCGCTTTCAGAGATTTAATTGGTAAAAGCATTATTATATATATGGATGATATCACAGTTTTTTCCAGACAGAGAGAAGATCATGTGGACGATTTGAGAAGAGTCTTCCAAAGATGTAGAAGATACGGTGTCTCCCTTAATCCAAAGAAATGCATATTTGGAGTCACAGAAGGAAAGCTTTTAGGACATGTCATTTCAGAGAAAGGAATATCTATTGATCCTGAAAGGGTGAAGGCCATATCTACTATCAATTTGCCAGCTAGTAAGAAAGAGCTCAAATCATTTTTTGGCAAAATCAACTTCGTCCGGAAATTCATTACTGGATTTGCCGAGATTGTCAGGCCATTGAATGAAATGTTGAAGAAAGATGCAAAGGTCGAGTGGACTCCACAAGCCAGAAGGGCATTTGAAGAAATAAAGACCGCAATTATGGAGGCGCCAGTCTTGATTAGTCCTGATTATCTCAAACCATTTTATTTATATTCCTTCGCCTCCGAATACACTTGTGCCGCCATTCTCACCCAAAGAAGTGAAGAGAGGGATGAAAATCCCATTGCTTTCATGAGCACCCCGTTGAAAGACGCAGAATTAAGATATCCAAATGTTGAAAAGCAAGCATACGCATTAGTAAAGGCAGTTAAAAAATTCAGAGATTACCTCCTGAGAGCCAAGATTTATGCAATAGTGCCTGATGCGGCAGTCAAGACTCTTCTCATGCAAAATGAATTAGGAGAGAGAAGAGGAAAGTGGGTCGCCATTATCCAAGAATTTGATATTGAGATACAGCCCATGAAACTTGTCCGAGGACAAGCTTTGGCGCAGACACTAGCAATAGATGGGCCAGGATTAGTTCAACAAATTTATGAATTAGAAGATGTCACACCTGATGAATGGTACAAAGACATTGTGACATATTTGCTTAATCACAGATGTCCTGCTCACATGACACCTACACAAAAGAGAGCATTAAGGTTAAAATGTCAACATTACGTGCTTCAAGGATCTGTCCTATACCGGAAAAATTATGAAGGAGTATACCTGAGATGTGTTGGCAAAGACGAAGCAAAGCAGATAATTGAACATTTCCATTCTAAGTTTGGAACCGGACATGGAGCCAACCTCGCCACAGCTCACCAGATCCTAAGAGCAGGATATTATTGGCCTACGCTTTTCAAAGATACATTCAATCACATTAAGACTTGCCACACATGTCAAGTCGCAGCTATTAGAGAGAAAAATCCTGCCATGCCACTGAATCCCGTGATTGAAGCCAGACCATTTGCTAAATGGGGAATGGACTTTATTGGTGTTATCAACCCCGCATCCTCAGCACAACACAAGTACATCATTACAGCTACAGATTATTGTACCAGATGGTCAGAGGCACAGGCACTTAAGGTTTGTTCTACTGAAGTTGTAATCAAGTTTCTAGAGGAGAACATAATCACGAGGTTTGGATGTCCCTATGCGTTGGTTTGCGACAATGGATCGGCATTCACATCATTGAGATTCTCAAATTGGGCTTTTGAGTACGGGATAACCCTCAAGTTTTCATCAAATTATTATCCTCAGGGTAATGGATTAGCAGAATCTACAAACAAAAATTTGCTCAGTGTTATCAAGAAATTAATAGAGAGAAGCCCCAGAGAATGGCACACCCAGTTGAGATTTGCTTTATGGGCAGACAGAATCAGAACAAAGAACGCATTAGGCATTTCGCCTTATTTTCTAGTCTATGGTCAGGACCCAGTCTTCCCCATGCAACTCAGGATTCCAACCTTGAGATTCATTCAGGAGTACATGGAAGACACTAATGCAGTGCAGGCCAGATTGACACAGTTGATGAACCTAGAAGAGAAAAGAGATCAAGCACTAGATAACTTTGCTAAACACCAAGGAGTGGTGAAGAGATGGTTTGATCGACAAGCAAGAGTCAAGGCGTTCCGAATTTCGGATCTCGTCCTGTATTGGGATAAAGCTCATGAGAAAAGGGGAGAACATGATAAGTTTGATAAGCTTTGGAAAGGCCCTTATCAAATTTCAGAGATATTGGGAGAAAACGCATTTAGATTGCAGACTTTAACTGGAGAGGACATCCCGTTGCCTGTCAATGGGAGATATCTCAAACATTATTTTCAATCCTAAAATGCCAAGGCCTTCCCTTGTACATAGTTAGTTTAGTTCGCTTTCGTTGTTTTTTGTTTTGTTTTGTTCTCGTTTTGTTGTAGTTTAGGTGTTTTTGTTTTTTTTAGGTTAGTTTTTTTTGTCCTGAGGGGTATCCATTTGACATTGGGTGATTTTGTTATATTACGCTCTGACTTCCTGCTGGATTGTTGGATGCATTTGGAAAATCATGAGGTCTTTTGGAATTACTAAGGGAGTTTCTTTTAATGAAGCTTTGAGTCAGGACGTATTTGCATTGAAGTAGGTTAGCTTATTGAACTCACGTATTTTGTCCTTCAGTTATTATATTTTCACATACTTATAATCTCCGAGTCATTATGGTTTACAGGCGAAGCTGTGATCAGTGAAAAATCTAAAGTCTAGCTTCAGCGCCACCGCAATCCTCAAACCCTAGTGAGTTTCATTACTCACGAGCCAAAGAATTGACAGAACTGAAAAGCAGTATCAAAAGAAAAGATGAAAAAAAAAAAAAATCAAATCAAAAGAAAAGAAATGAGCTAAGAGGAAATATCAAATTGGCTAAAGGGAATTTACGAATAACTCCATCGGGGCTATAGACGCCTGGCTGGCAATGGAGCAATGTTCGTGAGCTTGCGGCGATAACCTCGTCGGGACTATGGACGTCTGACTGGCAGCGAGGCTCTATCCAGGATGCTTTTGGAGTTTAGACGAACCATGTAGCTTATCACAGGGGAACCTGGAGATCATGATTGTCTTGTTGAGGGGAATTAACGCATTTGCACACACATGGGTAACTGTGGACTTGATACTTTGTCTCAATATGATGGTCTCTTCTTGTAAGTGTTTCTTAACTCCTAGATTTGTTGAGAGAGGTTTTCTGAGTCTTCCTTTAGAAAGATTGATTCCCAAATGTTTTGCAACATTTCTCAGTGGTGTCGCCAGATGTTGTGACCATTTCACACATCGCCCCATCGCAAATGGGGACCCCCTCTTTTTGCTTGTTTTTCGTTCGTTTTTCGCTTTCGTTTTTAGGGTTTTGTTAGTTAGTTAGTTGTCTGGATTTAGGGCCAAGCCTTAGGGTTTTAAATTTTGCCTTTTCAAGCCAAAATCCAGTCACTTTTGAGAGCTTTTTGAGCTTCTTTCCTAGAATGCAAATTTTTGAATGCAATAAATTCGCCAAAATGGTCTAATTTTCAATTGGAATATTCATGCAGAGCTTAAACTTGTCTAAATGATGACCGTCAATGTGAATTTTTGTCTGATTGAATATTTTGACCAAATTTTGACTTTTTTGAAGTTTGATCCTGGGCATTGGAATTGATTTGTTTTTGCCTCGTGAAGTGTTAAAATGTGAAAAATCTTGTTATTTTGGCCTGTAGGAGCAAAATCGCTCCTGTCCCTCAGTGAAGGACGGGAGCTCATTTCCAAATATCTCATTGTCCTTGCAGAGTCCAGACGAAGTTTACGTTTGAAGTGATGGAGAACGACAAGATCTTTCATTTGAATATAAATTGAAGATTTTCATGAGCACAGAAAGGCCTCCAGGAAGAAAATCGCTCCTGTCCCTCAGTGAAGGACCGGAGCTACAATTCAAATTTCACCTTGTCCGTGCAAGATTTTGATGACTTAGCAATTGGAGGACGTCCGAAGGAAGATGCTTTGCCAAATGAATATAATTTGAGATGCAAAAAATGAAGGAAAATGACCTATATTGACTAAATCGCTCCTGTCCCTCTCCAAGGGACCAGGGCGAGGTACCTTGTAGCTCTCGTCCCTCTCCCAGGGACCAGAGCGATTTCCTCCATTTTGCAAAATCCAGACAAGGGTCAAGGCAAGTTTACGTTCAAAAACGAAGGAGAACATGAGATGAATGCATTGAATATAAATTGAAGATTTTTGGGACGTCCATACCAGTGTTAAATGCCTAGTTCGCTCCTGTCCCTCAGGAAGGGACCAGAGCGATTTTTGATATAATTACCTCTTTTGCAAAATTCCAAACAATGTCAAGGCATGGACGGATAGAGTAAAGAAGGACGAATCCGTTGAATATAAACTTAGCACATGGCAAGGTGAGATGAAATCCACAAGGGAAGGATCGCTCCTGTTCCTCTCCAAGGGACCAGGGCGATACAATGGTGAAGATACGTCCCTCTCAAGTTCAAGGTCGTCCCTCCAAGGTTCAAGGCCGATCCAAGCCAGGACAAAAGGTGGCGAGGACATTTCAAGGCGCTTTCATCATGCGTAAACACTTAAAGGACGTTAAAATGAAGAAATTGACACCCTATAACATAGATCGCTCCTGTCCCTCAGGAAGGGACCAGAGCGATATTAGATGTGTTGATCAATTCATGCAAAATTCGCGTAAGGACAATGTATTGCAATGTTCTGGAGGGTCCATGGTATGACAACAAGGTGATAAACAAGAGTTTTGAACGTCCAAACATCGCCAAATGGTGTAAAGGCCCCACATCGCTCCTGTCCTTTGGACAAGGACCAGGGCGATCCTATCAAAAGCGCTCATATTCCTCCAAAATCGAAGCAAGGCGAGGTTAAGCAAGACCAAGGACGGCGTTTGGAAAACATCACAATAAAGGATCGAAGGTCAAAAATGCATATTGAACGTGAAAAAATCAAGATCGCTCCTGTCCTTTGGACAAGGACCAGGGCGATCCTATCAAAACACTCGCGTCCCTTCAAAGATCAAGGCGAAATGGGGTTAGGAAGTGCGAAGGATAACGTTTGAAAGACATTGCAAAAGAGATCGAAGTTTAAAATCGCCAAGACCAAGGAAAACATGTGGATCGCTCCTGTCCCTCTCCAAGGGACAAGGGCGATGATCCTTATAACATCGAAGGTACCTTGCAAAAGCAAGTGGAAATAAGCGCAAAGGACACAAGCAATGATATTTCGAAGGTCAAAGATGCAAGGTGAACGCAAAAACATGGAGATCGCTCCTGTCCCTCTCCAAGGGACCAAGGCGATAATGGTCATGGGACGCACTTGCTCGCACAAGAGAGGCATTCAAATTCGAAGGACCACCAGATGATCGATTTGGGACGTGAAAATGAAGGAGTTGAACGTTAAAAACGCAAGAATCTAGACCAAAATCATGGAGATCGCTCCTGTCCCTCTCCAAGGGACCAGAGCGATGAGGTACGTCCCTTTCATTTTCATATTTTTGGCGCCAAATTAAACAATTCGAATTTCCTTAAATGCTAAATCGATTTAAAAATTGAAAATCTTATTTTTTATTGGCATTTATTATGGCGTAAACATTTATTAATTATTTTTGCCTTTATTAAAATCGAAATTTGCAAATAAAAAACGCAAGGCATTAATAATTAATTATTTAATCAATAAAAAATCGATTTCAAGCGCTCATATATGGAAGTCGGCCTTGTTATGTCATTGCAAATCATTTAAAAATCGTTTGAAATTGTTATATTTCATCAAGTCGGCCAAAGAGATAAATCGATGAGAGCGCTATATATAGGGGGGTGAAAACTATTATTTTCACATCATTATTTTACCTCTCTACATGCGAATTAAAGAAGACAAAGGAACGTGTTAAGTGTGTTCAAAGATAGTGCGAATATTATCCAAGGTGGTGCGAGTTTCATTCATCCAAGGGTGGCACGCTTAGCTATCAAAGGTGGTGCGATTCCAAACCAAAGGTGGTGCGAATTTGAAGATCACGCCTAAGGCGAATTTGCTAAAGACTTGGAGATTTATTTGTGCGAATTTGAAGATCCATTTGAAGATCACGCCTAAGGCGAATTTGCTAAAGATTTGGTGATTTATTTGTACGAAATTGAAGATCACATTCTATCCAGAGGTGGCGAAGTCAATCTTGAGGGGATCATATTGAAGATTATCTTTATACCTCAATTTTGCCTAGGCAAATTTTGTTTTTTGCATTCTAGAGTTAGCTCTCTATCGAGGTATGGCGATTTATTGTTATTGTTTTATTCATTCATCGTCATATTTCAAATTTTGATCCTTGAAAATCTCTTAGCTCAATCGTTATATTTTAGGACATGATAACTCTAGGGACTTATCATGAGGTTTCCTAAAATCTATCTCTCTTATCTGCGTTATTTATTGCAAAATCTATTTCTTATAATGAAATGTTGTGTAGGTATGGCGACCCCAAAGGCGGGAGCATCCACCAGTCGCTCGGCCCTCATGAAAGAAGATCAGAAGACTGAAGAAGTGGAAACCAAGATCGTGTCCAAGTGGAGCAACATTGGAGATACAAACTTGGGGAACTTTAGCACGAAGAAGTTCCGAGAGGTCCCGTACATCGGCAAGCCATCACCTGTCGCCCGGAGAATAATAGAAAGTGGCATCATTAAGGCGGCCGGTTTTCCTCCAGCCATTCAGTGTCACGAGTTGATGATCGAGTGTGCCCGTCATTACAATCCACAGTCCAGGACAATTGTGTCCAATGAGGGAAACATTTTGGCGTACCTTTCAGAGGAGGCCATAAGTGAAGCCTTCCATCTTCCAGAGCACAGGGACATGATATACAAGAGCATTGAAGGAGCCAGATCAGTGTACGATGATGATCCAGATGCTTGTCTAAGCATAATCAACAAGAACTGGCTACTCAAGAGTCGTCCCCGTCTGAGCAAAGTACCGAACACACCACACAGGATTGATTTCCAAGAGGAGTACAGAGATTTGATCACCATGCTCAACAGAGTCACAGGAGCACCTCATGCCTTCTATTTTGAGAAATGGATGTTTTACTTCATCCAGGTGATTGTTCAAGGGAAGGGTACAATACATTGGGCTAGGATAATTAGCCATTGCTTAGACGTACAGTTGAGAAGACTCAGGGCTACTAAGTCCTTCCACATGAGTTCATATGTCATCTATGCCTTAATCAGGAGCGTTGAGTACGCAGGACTACCTCACAGAGGAGTGATTGGAAGAGGACCCGGTGAGGTCAGAGTTTGCGAATCCTATACCTACTTGCATCATCCACCAGGGAAGAACTACAAGTTAATCAATGATACTTTCACGATGAACATCACAAGGACGTTGCAAGGAGGGATTCACAACAGATTATCTCAAGATGCCCAGGAATTAATCAAGAGGTACGGTGCTTGGTTCATTCAGTTTCCCAAGTTCACTTACATTAGAGTGTATGGATGTCCTTTACCCCCATACATGTTGCCGAGATACCCGACAGACAGGATTGTGTTACTTGAAGTAACAAGGCAGCTGGCAGCATATGTGAAGGCATTCAGACACCGACATCAGAATGGAGTTCAGGTACCTATTATTTTGGGTAATTCAGTTGAGGTATGTCCCAGTGTCTCAGCCATGGATGATGCAGAGAGGGAGTTAGCCTTGTATCCTTTTTCATCTTTTGCTTGGAGGAATAGTTTTGATCCTCATGGACATTTAGAGGAGACAGTCGGTAGAAGATTTAGACATGAGTACCAGATTGAAGATTTTATGATGAATCTCCTAGATGATCTCGAAGTGAAACGAAAGATACATTCTAGATTGCCTCTGGATTTCATCAGGAAATGTAAGATTTACAGAGTAGCCGACCAAGCTCAGGACAATGGCAGGCACATCCAATCTTCATATGATAGAGAAAGCAAGACAATAAGTTTGAATTGGAATGAGCCCGAGGCCGTGGATTTAGATGAATTGATGGCACTAGTCTTGTCTTGTACTCGCAGATGGGTAGATGTTCAGCATCAGAAGTTGAGAGAACAAGGCATAGCCATGTCTTTTACTTTGGAAGAGAAACTAGCCGAAGGTGGAGCCAGTATTAGTGAAGGCAATCCTAATCCTAGGAATTCAGGTGAAGGTAACCTTCGATGTGCCAGTGAGGGCAATCTCCATTCGAGAGGTTCAAAGAGAAAGGAAAGATCAGAAAAGAAAGAGTCTTCCAAGAAAAAGCAAGGTGCCAACAAAGATCAAACACCAGGTACTTCTTCCAGGCCAGAAGATAGAACAGTTTGAGTGGAAGAATCCATGGAATCGATGGTACAGAATGACAGGCAGGAGGAAGAACAGGCACAGCATGTTTCATCCGATGGATCTCTCCAAGACTATGATTTAGAAGAAGATATTGAAGTAACATCTCCTCCCAGACAAGAAGAAGTAGTACACAAAGAAATTCAAGTTCAAGAGACAAGATCAAATATCCCAGATTGGTTGAAGGAAAGATTGACTAAGGTGATCGTAATTGAGGACGAGGACAGTGCAATCGATCTAGAGAGCCTCGTTGGACGTTCACATGTGACAACAGAGAAGAAGGCTACAAAGATGTCCAAGATGATTCGAGATGAGACTGGATCTAGAAAACTGCAGATAGCTACACCGGCGGCAGACAAATATGAGGGTGAGATCCTAGCAGAGGACTATCATATACAGACTATTGAGTTAGGACCATCCACAGCAGAGCAGACTTTAGATGATGCCACCGACACATTTGAGGCATTGAAGGATAAGTTTAGAGAAGAAGTAGAAAAGAATAGAAAGCTTGAGAGAGAGGTCGGTGCATGGAGAACATATTTCAGTCACATCAATGAACCTTTGGGACGTCAGGATCCAGTTAGATCGCCATTGCAGGCATTGCCCCTTCAATCAATCAATGAAGCAGAAAGATTCAGGAATATGGTCCAGCGTACATGTAATTGGATGGATAGATCTCACACGGTGGCCATTGAGTTTATTACAAGGATGTCGAAGATCACCCACCAGGCTATCCAAGTCCTTGAGATAATCCACAGACTGATGGCAACAGTAGCTGCATTTGCCCATACCAAAGACGTTGTCATTCCTGTCTTGAAAGTTATAAGACATACATCCAGAAGAATTTTAGCACAAGAGAAGATCTTGGAAGGCGATTCTCACAGTTTGTTTCAGTGGTCAACCTTACTCCATATAAAGAGTGTTCTCTTTGAGGACATCAGTGTTAGATGTGGTCAAGTTGAGGAGGTGATCAATCCGATCCAGGACAGAGTATTTGCGGTACTTCGTACCATTCTTGGCAGAAGGATCGAGGTCGAGACAGATGTGGATTTACAAGAGTTTGAGGATAGAATCACTATCATCTTTCGCAAGGACGCAGATGTTACAGATGAGCAGTATGATCAGATGTATGCCACCATGCTCCTGATTGATAGAACAAAGGAACTTGAACCTACTTGGGACACAGCTCTTCTAGATGCATTTGATCAGGTTATCCACTTAGAAGAGAGTATCAAGAATCTTCCCGAGATTCCAATCACAGAAATCGAAGGAATTGTGACAAAATTCATTGCATATGCTAAGAAGGAAAATTGGAAAGGGAATAAGATTCTAGATGAAAGGTTGTTACAGATGACATGACATCTTATTTCTCATTGGTTGATACCTCCTAGATTTTTGTGCCAAATTTAATATTTGGCTATGTATTTAATATTGTTCAGTAAAAAGGAGGTCATTTGTAACAAACCCTAATTAGGGTTTAGGTGTCATGATCTTGTCCGTTGATTTACTTTCAATCTGGACCTTTCATTGTAATTGGGGATGCTATTTATACCCCCATTTTCATTTCATTTGTAATAGAATAGTCAATAGAGAAATAGAGAATAGAGTTGAGAGATTAGAATTGTAAGCAATTTTTATTTTGTAGCAAGATTGAGTCTTGAAGAGAGAGGTTCAAGCAATTGTTGTATATGATGACTTGGAAATCAATAAAATATTGAAGATATGGTGTTTTGTTGCAAGTTTCTTAAGTTATCTTCATGGTTGTTGGATGTACTTGAATCACGCTCAATCAAAGTAGTTTGTTAATTTGAAAGGCTAAGTGTGAGGTTTGATATTTGGTAGGATTCGCTATCCAAACCACTAGCTTCTTGCTGATTGTAGGAACGCCTTGCGTGGTCGACTGGAAAACATTTTTGAGTCCTTAACCTTCAAGCATTTTCGCATCTAGGATATGTACCTTCGTAGTAGTGTCCTTGGTCTTTGATGCATTGAACACCATTATTACCTTAGAAGATCGCACTAGTTTCAGTTGAGTTGTTATCTTATGGCAAAATTGAAATTGGTTGAGTCTTGCCGAATCTCATTCATGCTAAGTCGTTCATAGGATTAGATTAGATTAGATTTACTCAAACCCTGTCCTTTTTCCTTTTTTTTTTTTTTTTTTGAAAGTTCCTTTTAGATTAGTAAAACCTTCGAACTATTGAATCCGTAAGAAGCGTTGAAGGAAACAGCAAATCACATCATACCACTAAAAAGCTTGTCCACACGTGGAGACCCCACTAAAAGAACCTTGGAGTCCACCTAACTGATCCTTTTTGCAGATCTTCAGCAGTTAGAGACTATTTTCTCAAGAGAGGATAAGATGCCTAATGGTATTTGTATGATTGTGTACAAAATACACGTCAACAAGGCCGCCAGGTAAGCGATTTGTTTTAAGGCTTTTGTGTCCACTATCATTCCCCATTATTTGACAGTGGATAAAGACTTTTAAAATTTAATTTTATAGTTTTAAGTTTTAATAAAACTCAAAATACATGTCGTAGAGGCTAGATATTAAAAAACTAGATTCTCAGATTTTATCATGATTTATTAATAATTATGTAATTTGAAACTTCTGAGAATCTAGTTTTTTAATTTCTAGCCTACAGGGCATGTATTGCCACCAGTACCATTCTATTTTAATTTTTATTCGCAATGAATCTTTTAGCATCTGATATATTATGATAGAAATGTCTGATTTTATTTTATTTTTTGTATTTTATAAGTTCATTCAAAGAGTCTGATTTTTTTTTATTTTTTGTATTTTATCAGTTCATTCAAAGAATCAAAATAAAAAACAATGAGCAGCGGTTGGGGTGACAGTAGTAGTGACAATGAAGTGGAAGTTGTTGGTGGAAATGCAAATGGAAGTGCTGAGAAAAGTAGTGTGCAGTAACCTAGCATATTAAATGCCCTTCAAAAATTAGGGAAACATATGCAAAGGGCCCTTTTAATAAAAACAAACCTCTTCTCCAATATGTTACACCTAGGCCTAGGGGTGAAAAAAAAAAAAGTTCGGGAGGGAGTAAGGTGTGGGATTGTCATGTTTGTTTGAAAGAATTTAGGAGCAGCTACACAAGGGTAAAATCACTTTTTGGGTATTCTAGGACATGGGGTCATACCTTGTCCAAACTTAATAGATGAGGAGAGGATAGAGTGTCATAGATTGCATATGCAGGCAGAAATGGGGTAACAAGGTGTGGCAATACGGACACCTTCTTTTGAATCTTCACAAACATCTAGGCCTATGGCATCCACTATTGGTAGTAGTAGTCAAATGGAGACAAGAGGAAAGAGGAAGATGAGTAGTGAGAAGGAAGGGGTCAGTAGAAGCTTTGTTTAATACACAAGGAGGTGAAGCTATAGAGTCATCCATTGGTAGATTCTTTTTTGCTAATGTCATTCCATTTCATGTGGCACGTTCCTCTTACTTCAAACAAATGGTCAAAGATATAGCCACTTTCGGTCCCACATTCACACCCCCTAGAGATCATAAGCTACAGACTACTCTCTTAGACAAAGAGTATTCCAAGGTTAATGGGTTAATGGAGGATATGAAACGAACTTGGATGAGGACTGGTTGCTCTATTGTAATGGATGGGTGGACTGATGTTAGACATTGGCCACTCATCGATATCATTGTCACATTCTCTCCGGGTTCTTATTTTCTGAAAGTTGTGGATTGTTCAAGGAAGCGTAAGGACGCAAAGTTTCAGTTTGGCATTTTGAGAGATGACATAGAGGAGGTTGGGGCTGCTAATGTTGTATAGGTGATCATTGATTCAGCACGTGTGTGCAAATCAGTAGGTTTGATGGTGGAGGGTGCTTACAAGCACATCTTTTGGACCCCATGTTGTGTTCATGCATTAAAAGACACAGGAAAAATAGATTGGGTGAAGCAAGTGGTGGCAGAAGCTAGAGAGATTCAAATGTTCATTCGCAACCACCACACCTCGCTTTCTCTCTTTAGATCATTTTCAAAGGAGTTCCTCAAACCTGTTGAAACAAGGTATGCTAATGCCACTTAATTTTGGATCAAACTTCCAATTTTATATTTTAATTCTCATTGAATAAAATATAGATATGCTACTTAATTTTTTTATTATTTTAATGAATGTAGGTATGCCGCTTACTTCATCTTGTTGGAGAGGATGTTTGAGGTGCATGATCTTCTACAGTTGATGGTGGTGAATCATGAGTGGGCTAGATGGCGGGAATCAAACTCTACTAAAGGAAAATCTGCCAAACAAAATATTCTTGACGATAATTAGTGGTCCACTGTGCGGTAAGACATCGCTGATTTCAGTATTAAATAGTTGATTGTTTTAAAAATTAAATATTATATTGCTGATTTTTATATTGTCATTTAAATATTTTGAACTTTGCACTTGCAGATATGTTTTCTCTATCATCTCACCTATTGTAGAAATCATCAGATATGCTAATATAGACTCTCCTAGTCTTGGAGAGAGATATGAAACATTTGACAATATGCTTTCGAAGATTAAGTAGACAATTTTGGCTAAGGATCTTATGTTATTATGAGGATCCAGTTATTACTGAGAGGGGAGATAAATCAATAATAAAACAAATCTGCAACACTTTCCAGAATTGTACCGGTAATAACTCAAACATTCTTCTAAGCTGATTTAACAAACCATTCACACGAGTGTTCATCAATATGCAAACAAAGTAAAGATATCAAATGCACAAATCAACAATGCATCCACCACATGAACACAGAGATTTTTGACGTGGAAACCCAACTAGAAAAACCATGCTGGGAATTAACACCCACAATATCTATTTGCAGTCTTTTGAAATGCGCCTGGTTAAGAGATTACCATATGCTCGGTTAAGAGAAAACCCTGTTAGGAGTCACCCGGTCAAAGGATTTTGCCTCAGCCTTGTTAGGAGCTGTACTCTGTTAAGAATAACCTTGTTAGAGGATTTCAAACTCAAGTTAATGAGCCACCCGGTGAAAGGATTTACAATATCAAACCTCTTAGGATCTACCGAGTTAAGGGATTTCAAACTGTTGTAACTGTTAGGGAACAACAGAGAAAATGATCTTATTACAACACTTCCTTGCTTGCTAGTACAAATCCATTTCAGCACAACTCTGCTACACACATGCAGACACTTCAAACTGGTTCGGCAATACCTTCTTCTCAAACCACCGACACAGAATTTCTTCTCCAACTAGCCCTATATACACTTTTTAGTTAGGGAGGCTAAAAACCCTAATTACATCAACAAGATATAATGAATTTACATTTAGCGTGGCAAAACACTCCGCCAAAATACATTACAGATCATTAAAACAAATTTCTAGATGATTTCCACCATTGAATGATCATTGCACATCGATTTGATAAGCAATCAAACCCTTGTTTCATTCTTGTAAGTACTTAGTTGTTTCCCAAGAAATTTGATCCTTGTACGCGCTCAAATACCATCTTATCATTACACGCGGATTATGACATGTCATCACTAAGATATGATCATGATAAGATCTACCACCAAACCTTAAATCATTACCGGTTAGAGATCTGATACCGGTATTCATTATTCTTCACAGTTCCAGTTCACCAAACTTGATGCGATTTCAATCACAGACTCATGCCAATGTTATGAACATATATTTTGAACCCCAACACCTGAATCAACTCAGATTTTCCAAGTAGCTTCTCCTTCTCTCCTCTGCTAGTTTTGCATTCGGTCAAACTAGTTGACATCAATGACAACATATACTTGATCGTATCAACTTTATCGGTCATCTTCTCATCTCATCATCATCTCCATCAGTTATGCCAACAATCTCCCCATTTGGCATTGATGGCAACACCAAAAGCTCACCATGCAAAACAGGAACTCTAAGTGTTAAAACTGTTGTACTGATCTTTTCTTCTTCTATTATATTTCACATGTTCTTCTCCCTTCACCAGTTCTTCTCTTTCTGCTCTTCACTGTTCTTCTCCCCCTTTACTTTTCTTCTCCCCCTTTGACAACAATGCCAAAGGTGCAAAGTGTCAAATTCATCTTTTGTTGCTATTGTTCTCTTCATCTCTGCTGCTCCCCCTGAGGGGCAGCCCTTTTCTCATCAATCCACAGTGAAAGATCTTCAATTAGTCCACTGGATTGATGCTACAACAGCATCTTAGTTGACCTTCTGTAGGGATATAACCCCTAGCTTGCCTCTAAGATACTCAAAGGTTGCTTTAGACAATGGCTTAGTGAAGATGTCACCCAACTGCTCCTTGCTTGACATATGATCCATCCCGACTTTCGTTTCCTGCACTCTTTCTCTCAGATAATGATACTTCAGTTCAATATGCTTTGTTCTAGCATGCAATACAGGATTCTTTGAAATGTTTATTGCACTTGTATTATCACAATATATGACCACCGGTTCTGTCATATTCTCCTTGAATCCTTCTAGTACATGTCTCATCCATATTGCTTGAGTACAATTCATAGATGCAGCCACATACACTGCTTTTGTTGTAGACTGAGAAATGCAACTTTGTTTCTTACTAGTCCAGGATACCAGTCTTCCTCCTAGAAAGAATGCACCACTGGTTGTGCTCTTCCGGTCATCTACATTACTTGCCCAATCAACATCTGTGAACACTTTCAAAGAGAAGTTTCCTTTGTATGGATACCATAATCCATAATCAATAGTTCCTCTAAGATACCTAAAAATTCTCTTCACTGCCACCATATGAGTATCTTTAGGACTTTTCTGATATCTAGCCACTATACCAACTGCATGAGCAATGTCCGGTCTGCTATGAACAACATAGTGTAGTTTACCAATCATTGATCTATACTCAGTTTCATCCACTGGATCTGAATCATCTTCCTTGGATAATCTGCAACCAGTAACCATGGGGGTTCCAACCGGTTTATAGTCTTCCGTTCCAAAGGTTTTCAATACCTCCTTCACATATTTGGACTGGCTGATAAAGATTCCTCCTTTCATCTGTTGGATCCACAAACCAATGAAAAATTTGATTTCACCTATCAAAGACATTTCAAATTCTTTTTTCATTTCTTCTGCAAAAGTTAAACTCATGTCATAATCTCCTCCAAATATGATATCATCTACAAACACTTTTGCAATCAATAGCTTGTCTCCATCTGTCTTCAAGTAAATGTTGTTGTCCTCACTGGTTCTTTGAAATCCAATCTTTATCATGTGTGAATGGAGTCTCTCATACCATGCCCTTGGAGCTTGCTTTAATCCATATAAAGCTTTATGAAATTTGCACACCATGTCCTTGTCTTCAGTCAATGCAAACCTATCCGGTTGTTCAATGTAAATCTCTTCTTCTACAATTCCATTAAAAAATGCAGACTTGACATCCATTTGGTATACCTTGAATCCTCTGAATGCTGCAAATGCAAGTAGCATTCGTACTCCTTCTAGTCTAGCAACCAGTGCAAAGGTTTCTCCATAATCCTCACCTTCTTCTTGTGCATATCCTTTGCAATCTAGTCTAGCCTTGTTTCTAACCACTTCACCATCTTCATTCAATTTGTTCCTGAAAACCCACTTAGTACCAATCACATTTTTATCAGTTGGTTTGGGGACAAGTGACCAAGTGTTGTTCTTCTCTATTTGATCAAGCTCCTCCTTCATAGCCTTTATCCAATCATCATTCTTGAGAGCTTCCCTCACCGTTTTAGGTTCAATTTTGGAAATCAGACAAGCACTTTCTCTGATCTTTCTTTTTGTTTGTACTCCAGCATTCCTATCTCCAATTATCTGATCTGCAGAGTGATTCAACTTTACATATCTAGGTATAACCGGTTCCGATGTAGAAGCCTCTTCTTCTTCTTCCTCTTCTTCCACCGGTTGAGTAGCATCCTCCGCATTATTCTGCTCAACATTATTTTGAACTTTCGGTTCAATGATCACTAGCTTTTGTTCATCTACTGCATCAGACTTGCTAGTATCATCAGATTTGTCAGAATACTTATCAATTTTCACATTAACACTTTCCACAATCTTCTTGGTTCTTTTGTTAAAGCACTTGAATGCTTTGCTCTTAGTTGGGTAACCAAGGAAAGTTCCTTCATCACTTTAGGATCAAACTTTCCGGTATACTCATCTCTCTTTATGTAACACCTACTGCCAAAGACTTTCAAATGACTAACATTAGGAGTATGACCATACCATAATTCATAGGGAGTTTTGTCACTACCTTTCTTAACCAATATCCGGTTCATTGTGTATGTTGTAGTGCTGACTGCTTCTCTCCAAAATATTTTAGGTACATCCCCTTGTATCAACATTGTTCTTGCTGCTTCAACTATAGTCTGGTTCCTCCTTTCTGCAATCCCATTCTACTGTGGTGTCCTTGGTGCAAATAGTTGTCTCTTAATTACATTCTCATCACAGTATTTCACAAATTCAGCTGATGTGAATTCTCCACCCCAGTCAGATCTCAGGCACTTTAGGTTCTTACCGGTTTCTTTCTCCACTAAAGCTTTGAATGCCTTAAACTTGCTGAAAGCATCAGACTTCTCCTTCAAAAATGTAACCCACATCATTCTTGAATGATCATCATTAAATATCATGAAATATTTATCACCATGAAAACTTCTAGTCCTCATAGGACCACATAAATCAGTGTGCACCAAATCTAAAATATTTTCAGAAGAAAATGATTTGCTTTTGAAAGAGGAAGTAGTCATCTTACCCAAATGACACTCCTTACAAATCACATTGTCTGGTTTGACTAGTTGTGGCATACTTCTAACCATACTTGACTTGCTGACCTTGACCAAATTATCAAAATTTACATGACAAAATCTTCAATGCCATAGCCAACTATCCTCAATTTTTGCAACCAAACAACTGTTGACATTAGTGTTCAGATGGTATAAGTTACCTTTTGTCTGTTTACTGGCAGCAGTCAGTTCACCTTTGCTTCCTGAAATCCTACACACTCCATTCTTGAACTCAAGATGATAACCTTTATCATTCAGCTGACCAACACTCAACAAGTTATGTGTCAATCCTTTAACCCAATACACATCATCAGCATTACTTTTTCCATTTAAGGAAATTGAACCTTTACCTTTTACCATGCATGGTGTATTGTTGCCATTTCTCACTACTCCACCATCAAATTCTTCAAGTGAGATGAACTTGTTCTTGTCACCGGTCATGTGGTGTGAGCAACCACTATCAATGACCCACTCATCGCTGCTGTCAATATGGGACACTAAAGCTTTCTTGTCAAAGAGATCTTCCTTAACTGCTACAAAAACAATTTCCTCATTATCTTCATCCTTTGATTCCTCATCGGTAACACCTTCATCTACTGCAACATAACATTGTTTCTTACCTTTTCCCTTAAACTTTCTAAACTTTTCTTTCTGATCGTTGTTAGGACAATTAGCAGCAATATGTCCTATTTTGTTACATGAGAAGCACTTAAGAGGAAGCTTGTGTTTGTACTTACCGGTGCCTCTAGGAAGTTTCTTTCCCAATAAAGCCTCAATTTCCATCAAATTATGTTCATGATCCCCTTCTTCATTACCACCGCCATGATGATTTGACCTATATTCATGGTTATGATAGATATTGTTTTCTTTTCTTACCGGTGCATTAGATACTGATGCTTTGAAAGCAGATTCTACTTTAGGTACACTATTGTCAAAGCTATTCAATTCAAAAGCAGTAAGCTTGCCTATCAATGAATCAATTGTAACTTTATCTTTGTTGGCTGACCTCAATTCTTGGATAGAAGATACTCTAATAGCATAAGCAGGCAGTAAGGTTCTAAGCATCTTACTTACCACTGTGCCTTCTACTATGGTTCCACCAGCACTTTTGATTCCTCCAACTACTTCTTTTATTCTTTGTTCGTACTACGTCATGTTCTCACCTTCCATCATCCTCATGTCATCAAACTTGCCTCTTAGGCTTTCTTCTTTAGCTTTTTGCACATGCTCATCAACACCATTAATCAACTTCAACTTTTCCCATACTTCATAAGCAGTTTCTATACCATGAACATCAATATACTCAAAATTAGAAAGAGTACTTACAATGGCTTCCAATGCTTGAACATTCTCCTGTTGCTCCTTGAGTTGATCTGCAATCAGAGTACCAGTAGGAGATGTGTACTAATTAACCACATACTGCCAGAACTATGGCCCCATAACTTTGATGTAGATTTTCATTCTATCGCTCCAGATTCTGTACTTATCCTTTGTGAACTTAGGACCCTCCTTCTTCATCATCTTGGATCTTTACCTCAAGCGGTTAAGTTTCTGCACAAAGAGGACCTAGTGCTCTGATACCAATTCTTATTATGAGGATCCAGTTATTACTGAGAGGGGGTGAATCAGTAATAAACCCAAATCTGCAACACTTTCCAAAACTGTACCGATAACAACTCAAACAATCTTCTAAGCTGATTTAACAAACCATTCACTCAAGTGTTCATCAATATGCAAACAAAGTAAAGATATCAAATGCACAAATACACAATGCATCCACCACACGAACATAGAGATTTTTGACATGGAAACCCAACTTGGAAAACCAAGATGG